>NW_024468520.1:764949-772203 GCF_001632365.1 Laetiporus sulphureus 93-53 | reverse complement strand
TGAAGTTGCACCGATCTCCACACACCGAATCAACATGTCCGACCATCCAGATGAGTTCTTCCTATATCATAAGATGACAGATCTCGCCAAATCACTGAAAAAATCCTCAAATGAAGCAGCAGGATGGGATATTTATGCAGCAGAAACACATGAAATCCCCCCGCATTCACGAGCTGTGGTATGAACGGGAGTCATGATTGACCCTCCCAAACATACCTATACACGAATAGCTCCACGCAGCGGACTAGCTGCACGAGGAATTGACGTGGGCGCAGGAGTCGTCGATCCTGATTGCACTGGGGAACTCAAGGTCGTACTAATCAACACAACAGATTTCGTATTTTCGGTCAAGCCGGGAGATAGAATAGCCCAAATAATCTTCGAGTATTATGCAGAAGGGCTTCCCTCCCGAAGCTACCAACCATTGCGAGCAACTAGAAGGGGTAATAAAGGTTTTGGCTCCTCGGGACAATGAGCCTTGAGAGGGGGGTAGTGTCACAGATTTTCGCCACAAAGTCCGCACGTGACTTTTCTCACATCACAGATCACGTGCTTCACCAATATCTCATGCCACTCAGCCACAGACGTGACGCGTAGAGATCAGGTGATAGTCCACATCACATGTTATGGTCCAGACCCATGGATGATACAGTCGGACCTGTCTATTCCAGGATACAATAGAGGCACCCATTTGGGAACAAAGGGAACAAGGACTATTGTTATGCATTGGCCTTCCGCTTCCTATTAGTTTAGCCAGAAGCCTAGATAGGTACGATGTTCACACCGGAGAACAAAAGGGAAACCAAGATAGGCACGATGTGCACACGCATTACTGCGGCAACCATCGATCTTCCCACTTATTGTTCTACTTCTGGACATCCTATTGTTTCATGTACCGCCATTTGCTTATACCCGTAGATAGGTAGCTTAGGTAAGATAGCCTGCTGTATGTGTATATAAGACCAGCCATGTAGGGGATGAAACCTCAGATTGTTTCTCCTCGTCTACTACCCATAGCACTCACTGAGCTCACCAGCTCCCTCATATATCTCTCACCCTTTCCTGCATCTGCCACATCGACCAGTAAGTCAACAGGCTCTTGCACCACATAGGGTTCAGGGGGATACTTTTGGGATCAGGGGGATCAGGGCGGCACGTTCCACGTGACTGTCCCTTTTTAGTCTTTTTGATCTCTTGTCCGGTGTTACCATGACACAAGCGGATGTACAGTGGGAGATCGTGAACGAGACCCTGAAAGACAGGGGCATTCCATAGGCAGCCTTTGGATGTCACATGTATGTGACAATGTCTCAGTAAAGTTCAGATTGATCCAGGTCTGGGAGTTTGACAAGATGCAACCAATTGACGCTGAGATGAGAAGGCATGATCCGTCAGGTAACTAGCCCATCGGCAAGTCTCAAAATGCTATGTGAGGACTCCTCCTTGAAGAGCTGCATATTCAGATACTAGTCAGCCACTAACAGTTTAGCTTTCCTGCCAGGTAGGCTCATCCTTATCATGTGTCTACATCGTTTTCATGACCTAGCCTATCATGCTCGCACATCCAAGCAAAGTGCTAAGCCTGGCCATCCGCCACAAACACAGGCTCCCCCAGTGCTGGTCATCTCTTCCTAGTCTTGACATCACACTCTCTCATGGCCTCTGCATGGAAGCGAATGGATGGCTCATCAGTTTCCCCATGAAACAAGCTGTGGTCCAATCCTGGCCACACTGTGTCACTTGGACAGCGCGGGCAGTGCGACCATCATCGACAGCTCTGCTCCGTGTTTGAGGCTCAAGTCAGAACTCGAGCATCAGTGCCCATTCCATGTGGTCGAGTGGTCGTGATGCAAGACGTTGTTGAGTCACGCAAACAATTCTAGTTCCAGGCTGTGATTATCTGGTTAGATCTCTCGAGCTGCATTTCATGTTTAATCTCACCTCACTTGATCGCACCCCCTGATGCCTCATGTGGTCTCGCTTTCTTCATATACCTGCAGTGTGCACTGGCACACCCTATATGATGCAAGGAGGGATTGATGGTTGGGAGAAGAGCCAAGAAGAGGCTGGACACTCAAGGAGCTGGTACTAAGCATCAGTCTTAGTGCTCTGAAAGGAAGACAGTGACCGCTATAATGTGTGCGATTGTGAAGTCAGCAGATAAAGGAGCAGAGACCATATTGTAACTGTATTGTAATGTCTGTCATGGAATCCATGGTGATTCAAGCTCAAGCCTCAATGATACTTTCACGAGCTGGTGAAGGCCATGAGCTTCTGTAGGATATGAACACTAGAGTTCGCAATGATGACTCAAAGACTCAGTAGCAGCAAAAGTTTGCCTCAAAACAGCCTACACCCTCCACTCACTAGATGTTACTCACGAATAAATAGAGCCTTAGGTCATGGCACACACCGCAGAATTCATCATGTGGGTGACCAAGTATCCATGAAACTGCTACAAGCATTATTGCTCAGGCCACCGCACGTGGAATTTGCTAAATTGGGCCCCACCACCATCACCATGCAGCCTTCCTCATGGAATTTTGTATGTAAGAGAGCAGAATAAGTCTCGTAAATGTAGCACTGTCTAAAATCCTTCTGCTTCATAGTCTGGAGACCCCGATGGATAGGTTAGGTGCCAAGGACGGCTGCCGCTGCAACTCTGTTTCACGATCACTAGAGAAATGTTGGATGGAGGGTGAGCTGGGCCAGCTGGAATTTCGCGAGTGCAAAATCCAGGTGATGCACTGTTATTTCCCCATCATTTTCCACATATCTCTGAGCCTAGACCACGACTTTGGGAGCAGAAGCACATTGTGCAAATTGGAGACCTTCCTCGAATAGCAGAACATGGTTGATGCAGCCCATAAACAGTGGCCTGCCTCCCCCCAAATCTCCTCTTGATAATCTCATTCATGGCTCAGCCCGTTCACCGTAAATGCATCGTGCAGCTCAAAACTCTGCACCTGTCCCCTTCCTGACATCCAATTCTCCAACTGTCCAACTACACCCAGACCCATACCTTGTGATGTCACACGCCTCACCGATTAAGACCACTCTGGGAAAGGTCACATTCGTGATGGGCGCAGGGCAGAGCATCTGTGCCGGCTCACGTGTGACAGCTTCGACGTATGCATCACGGACATTCTGCCCACAAAAGTGAAGGTAGATGACATGATCAAGGAGATTGAGAGTCCTATGGCTGCAGAGCAATCGAGGTGTTTGCTGGTAAGTGCCATCGGTCTGCATTTCATTGATGCGGACGAACACAGATGTTAAGGACACGAAGCAGACCAATGCCATGATCGAGGAGATGGTGGAGAGGCTTGGGCTGAAGCTCTTCATGAGCATATCGAATGCAGGCATTGCCCAGGTCCAGCCATTGCTCGAGTGCATGCCAGAGTATGTAGTTTTGTGCTATCATTTTTACACATATGCAACCATTAACGGATGTGGCACGCAGGAACGGAAGATGATCATACTCTCTACCAGTATGGCTCATACATTCAGCTCACCTTGCATGGTACCAGTTGCATTCACACGAGCTCAAGCCCTCCTGATAGTAATCGGTGACCCATTGGTGCTGTCGCTAGATCTGCTCTGAAGGGCATTCCTCAACTACGTGTACTTCAATGATGGCTGATGCAGCGAGCCCATTATGTGGAACCCTCATGCACCGGTGGATGACAATGGCACATTTGCACAGCAGCTGCAGCAGAACAGCCTGGCACATATCATGACAATCATGCAGCAGATGCAGAAGTTGGCTGGCAGTGAAGAGGGTGAGTTGACTGGCGCTGATGTCGACGAGGGTGCTGCCAACATGGAGCTTGTGCATAGCGGAGTTCAAGAGTGACTTCGTGTGCAATATCCATGATCTTGTACATTTTAACACATATGATTACTTACTTGATGTATCCACGAGTAATGATTTACTTGACCTAATGGCTGTGTGAAGGGAATGCCTATGGTCTGAACCCTGGTCTACATAGAAGAATTACGATAATTCAAGCTCCTGCAATTCAGCATTCAAGCTCCAGTATGACATGAAAGCAACATTACAAACACCACATTCAAACCATCAGCAAATTGTGACCTTTTGTACAAACCAGACCCCGGGGTATTAATCTGACCTCTTCAGGTCTATGTTGCAGATCACTGTGCAGTGACCGGCAGCGGAACGTCTGATCACCCAAAGGTATATGCTGCTCACACCCATGCATGTCAGTCTCCCCAAAGCTACCATTTGGCTGCATTCTGCGTAGAAGGCGAGTCAACATGAATTCATCAACCAAGGATATCCATCGCACCTCGAAATAGTGAACTTGAACGCATGCACCTGTGGGAAGAATAGACAGGTGAGCATCATCTCGGGCTTCACACCATACACCTTCACAAGGATATCCTTCTTGGGCACACCGCTATTCTTTACCTCCTGGAAGTTTTCCTCGTTCAGAAATATCACGTCGAACATCAACTTGTATGGGCCGCTCTGAAATCGGGCATCATCAGCCTGTCGCCCAGTGCATATAGAAAGCAAAGCTATGCACATTCTTACTCCTCAACACCATCACCACATCTTGCAGCTCAATCACCTTCTCCCCACACTTGATAGCCCACTGCCACTGGGTGACCAGGTCGACCTTCTTGCCCTCCATTTCCTTCTTCATCTGCTCCAGCGCATGTGCTGCACTCGACATCTCCACAAGCGTGAGGCACATGTACATTGACCTTCTACCCCTACAGTCTGGTAGGTAATCGGGAACGGTGCGAGGGGGTCATCGACGTCGATGAGATGGTACACGCAGAATTCAGAGGCCTCACCGAGGCCTGTCTCCATTGACGTAAATGGACTGACGAGGTTCTCACCCATTGCAACCCATGAAATGGCATGTGAGTGGGGAAGAACAGGGGAAGGAGAAGGATGCACCTGGTACGCATATGGAGTGTGCAGCAGCACAATATACAGTGCATTGAAAACGCTGTGCACGAGTCCCTGCGTAGGTGTGAGCACCTCACAGAGGACGCACAATTCGTGAGTGTGCTGCTTGACCGCCTCAAGCAGACCCATCACCTGATGTGATCATCAGTGTCGTCCGTGCAGAAACAAGCATATATGTGCACCCTGTTCTTCCCGTATACGTCGAATGCGATGCAGCAGTTGTCACCTGTGAACTTCAGGTCCATCATCTGTGCGTCATTCTCGACAATGGACAGGACATGCTGGATGATCAACATGTGAGGATATGCGCTATATGCATGCTTAGAATGATGTGCACGTTAATCTGCGCAATGAGCCCCACATCACGGATGCCACCAATGAACACCAAGCGGAAGCCAGTCTTCTTCACGCCCTTGAGCTTGATTCGATATGGCCTCGACTCGAACATGATACCACGTACGTGCATGATGTGCAGAGTGAGCTGCTTGTACATTATATGTGTGAGGTTGAGCATGCCACTGGGACCTGGGAGCATGTCTGGGTGAGTCTTCTCATACAGCGTGTGTGCAGATCGTAGCCATGCCCAAGCATGCCCGAGCTGGTGTTGTGTCCTTCCTTTCAAATGCACCTCATACAGAGTAGAGGATGTGACTCACAGGGCGATGATACTCAACTCGTGCTCATTGGTGGTGATAACAGTGTTTGTAGCCATGGTGGTCACTGAGGATGCGGTAGACTGAGACAACCTCAGGGAGCAGCAGAATGAACGAAAGATTCTTTAAAGAAGAGATGGTGCACAAAGCCTCCTGTAGAACATTCGAGCATTGCCTGGCCATTAGGAGAGCGTGCCGGAAAGGGTAAGCTGACATTTGCCACGACATGTCTTCACTGTGAAGTATGGCAGTGGCCATACCCCTCAATGTATGAACCAGTTCACATGTAACAGAAATCTGCTGGCAGGAGCAGGACACAAGGCGATGGTACATGTATCTCAGTTTAAATAAGCTAAGGATATGCTGCAGATGATAAATAAAGACGGTTGGAACCACGGGATCAACGCTCTCATGCCGCAGCTGGCGGTGACCTGCTAGAACTCAACCCACCACCATTTATGCTATCCAATCCACATTCAGAGCCTCTGACGGTCATTGAGAGGTGGGGTTGGTAGCATCCTGCATTGCTGCACTGCTGAAGCCTGGACAGGACCTGCTCTATGCAACAGACCTCCCTGAGGTCATGGAGAATAATCTGCGATATTGCTCGACTGCAATCATTCGAGCACTCGCATGGGGAAATCGTGACGATGCCATCGCTATTGCATCTGATCTTCAGCACCGACCACTCATGTCATACTGTAATTGTGTTGGTCGCCGTATCATGCGTGTCAGTTGCAGTGATCTAGTAGGTATTCATACTACTTTACAAGCAATGAGTACACCCTCTGCCATAGGCCCCTTGCATCTCTCCTTCAGACACTTCTGCATCTTACTTCACCACCACTGTTGTCACCTGATGAAGAATTTTCCCTGCTCATCATATCCTTGCTCACCTCTCGTCCTCTCGAGAAGCAGTTTATTCACTACTTTTTCTCTACCAGATGCTTGTACAGCACATATGTGCACTTCGTGCTTCCGGCGCATGTCATTAACTGCCTCTTTCAGTGAGGTTTCAAATACGTACATTCTGCTGGGGTCATCCATCGATGTAGTGCTGTAGTGCACTTAGTGCACTAACGTACTTCTGCGCCACCACAGAAACTCAGCAACATTCTCATCAACGAGAACCATGACACAGCGCATATATGAGGATCGTTCACCCAACCGTTCACACCGCACAGATTGTGCCTTTGCTTGGCACAGATCCACGACCCTCAGATGGCCAGCTACATCTCGACGTGGTATTATCATGCATCGGAGATCATGCTTACCTGGCAGAAGTATGACATTGCAGACATCTGGAGTGCAGGCTGCATTTATGCAGAGATGCTTGAGGGCAAGCCACTCTTCCCTGGCAAGGACCGTGAATCACGTCCCTACAGACGAGCCAGAGGCAACAACAAGTTTGACTGGTCGCTCAACGATGCAAAGCTCCCAGGTAGACACATGGAAGGTCATGATGTATAGCGAGATCCTCAGTGTGTCATCTCCCCTTTCATTCATCTCTGCGTGGCTGGATGTTTTGTGCTCATACCACGATGCCCACTGTAGACACCCGCCAGCTAGGTGTCACAGTATTAGGTGGCACCTTTCTTTTTGCACCATTAAAGTCCTCATTTGAGTGGTTATTCGGACGCCAACCTTCATATTGGTCTC
>NW_024468520.1:757012-764629 GCF_001632365.1 Laetiporus sulphureus 93-53 | reverse complement strand
CAGATACCACAACAGAGGATCCCCCTACCAACTGGCATACAGTATAGCCAGGTACAGGATAGGCTAGATCTTCTCACAACCCTATCCAGATGAAGACTGATCATCACACTCATTGTTCTGAGTTTGGACAGATCCTCTCATCTGATGTTGCAACCATTGTGATGTGCTCTGTTGGCCATCACCCATTGGCCCCTCAACAGTGGGCCCACTTACAGGCATTTATCTCATTGGATTAGATAGGATTACCTCGGCGTATCCACGGCCATTGTAGATAGTTGCTATGACGAAGTCCAGAACCATTACCAGTTCTGGCAATATGTTCACATGTAGGTATCTGAGGTCTCACAGTAGCGCAGTGCCAGGGGCCCTGCCCTACATGTATATAAGCCCATGAGGATCTAAGGGAGAACCTTAGATTCATTATTCTATTGTATGCGGCCTAACCAGCCAATTCACTCCTTTGTTGTGAGCATAAGGCTAAGGGCCCTTTGAGCCCCTTTTCCAGACTGCATACCACTGCACGCATCCTCAGCCTAGCCCTTGTGGCAGGCTTTTTATGTGGGATCATTTGTGCAGGTCACAAAAGCAGACTTGCCCTTAATTGGGTTAAGTGCTTTGGTGCTTTGTGACACTAGGCTACTCACGTCTGAATGACGGCATGACCAAGGGCACGCTTGCAGCTCCTGAAGATCCCTAGCGAGGCAGTGCATTTTACAGTAGGCAAGTGCCAGGTCACGTGCGCAAGCGTCGTAAATTTTCTAGGTGGCTGTGCGCACACCTCTGCACTTCCACTGTCAACTTCCCAGTGCTGCACTGCACATATGGGGTGTAATGGAAACACTCTTCCCCACTGTTGTGTGGCAATGCGGGGATGATGTCACAGTGGCCCATGCCTGGGACGCCGGATACGCCCTGATAGTTGTAACTGATCACATTCTGCACAGACGCTGTGACATCACGCTCACGCACAGTAATCAGCTGTGAAGAACACCTACGCTAAGATTACTGGCTCGGCCACATTGGAAGATGATTATGAGGGCTACTATTCTTTCTGTGAGTGACGATATAGGAGCAGTTTTATTTCCATCGTTGACCTTTCCACTGCTTCATAGCATGTTTGGCAATGGTGAATGTCACACTTCCCTTCGGCGGAAAGGAGTGGCCTGTTAACTCGGCTGACATGAATCTTGGTGTGGTTTCGGGTGACCCCTGCTTGGGCAATGTCTTTATTTTGTCAGAGGGCTCACATGTCTCTGGATTCAGTGATCCTACCTGGGTGGTTGGCGATACTTTCTGGTGAGTCGGCTTGTCTAGACCCTCAGTAAATGTCCACTAAGTATGATATCATCTACAGAAAAATGTATACACCACCTTCCGCTCCAGCCCTGCATCCGTCGGCTTCGCCGAACTGTCCACTGCAGTTGGTGGATCTGGATCTAGTTTTAACTCACCCTCTTGCTCGGGTGCATGGCCTGCACTGGCACTCTCTCCCATACATGGTTGACCTCACCAGTGCTCTTGTTGTCTTTGCCTTATCCTCATTTGATAGCCGCCCATCCCCCTCGCAATTAGAAATTATTGTCTCCATCACTTCATATACCACTACAATCAGCGGGCCAGAGAAGACTGCATCTATTACGATGTCTGGCTTCACTACACCTACTTCAAGGGTGGGGTGGTTATGTTTAAGCATGTTTGGGAGGCCGACTGACTGACTTATTCGATTGTGCAGGCGGTGGCAGCCCGTCATCCACCAGTTCATCTTCGTCAGCTGTAGAGTTCACCAACACTCATGCCCTCACTCTGGGCATTGTGTTTTTGCTCTTTTCTAGTGCACTCTCTGGATGGACGATCCTTGCATGATGCTTTCATATGCATCTCGAGAACGAAAATCTCACCTTCGACATTGCATCATGCTTGGATAAATCTGATCCTATGCTCCGTGTATTCTCAGCTCAGAGTTGAACATGACTTCGACCTGCTGTTGTCTGTATTTCCTAACATATCATCGTGTGTATGGAGCCCTAGGCTCCTAATTAATGATGGCAGGATTGAGATGAATGATAACTCTGCATCCATATGCCATAATTGAAATGTGATGATGGGGCATGCATGGTATATGCATGTTGAATACAAATTAGCGATACAGGAGCAATATGATGGATAGCAGAACACAGCAACAAGAAGCAAGGAGAACTGGTGGAGATCACGACATCTCTTCATCTGAGTTGGAAATACTCTCACTTCCACGTCTCACGACCGATTCCGAGGATGCTTGACTGTACTCCAAAATGAGTACCCATACCTATCCGGCTGCCATTCTGTCAGCGCGCATCGTCTCAATTTACCCACTCGCTACTTACCGATTTACTAAGACCCCTTCTTACTGAAGTAGCTCGCGTTTAACTTCAGCTTCACTATTTCCGGAAGAGCTCAATCATGCCTTAGGGCTTGAGGGTTGCTGAGACAATGGGCTTGCAACTGGGTCTGACAATAACTGATGCGATGGGCCTGCAACTGGGCTGGAGAAACACGTGTTGGATGGCCCCGCAATGGGAGTGGAAGTGCGATGTCTAGAAGAGGTATTCGGGGTAAAGAAGATCGTAGATGAGCTGTCTGTATCTGAGCCATCAACCACTGGTGAAGCTGGAGAGGCGGCTTGCACAGGGAGCGGAGGGGCACCGGCTTGGACTGCGAGCGGGGGAACCCCAAACAGATCCTCATAGAAAATGGAAGGGTCGTTGTTACCCCTGACCTCCGTATTCAACAATGCAATCGGGCATCTGTACAAAGCATGGTTCTAAGAAACCAGGAGAATGAGAATTGCCAGTTATCATGAAGCACTGTAAGAATACATACTTTTGCGACTCTTTCTAAATGTGTCTCCTCCCCACAACGCTGACAGGCAATCAATCCATTGGTGGGATTACGACATATGAACTGTCAGAATCGTCTGTCCAAGTATTGGATGACGACAACTGGAGGATGGAATGATCACCTATGTGCGAAGCGATCCTTCCGACAAATAACGGTTTTACACTCGTCGCAAAACACAGACTTTTTAGACAGAGGTGGAGCTTCCTATGGAGTCCTAAGCAAAAAATCGTTCTCTAATTAGAAATGCTTACCATATACTGTATATTTGGGGTCCAGGCAGTGCTGTTTAAATATGAAGGGGTGTTCCCGGCATCGTACGCACAACTTCTTTTTCAGCCATCCTTCTTGCTCCTTGGTGAGTGTGGATACTCGATCCACAACCATCATGTTAGGGTCCTTCGGGGCTCGTGGTGCCAATGATGATGCCGTTGTTCTGTGCTGTCCTGCTTTGTCAGCTCTGAACTTCAACTTGAGTTGTAAGCATAGATCAAGGTACTCCAGCCATGTGACTGGGTCTGCAATTCCTAAGCTGTCATGGGTTATCATTGCCTGATGGACGTCCTTGTCTCAGTGTTCAGTGATATAACCGATGAGTGCTGTGTGCCCCAAGTTGGTCTTGGTGGCCCATTGGCGGAACTTTTCTGCGAAGGATACCATTGTGGGATACATCTTGCTGCAGATCTCCTTCAAATGCTGCTGCACATCCTTGTCCAGGTCGAGGGTCCTGTAGTTCACTTTGAGAATGTTGACAAAGTCTTCCCAAGTACCGAGCGATTGCCGTGCTGCTGCCCTTGTTGTGTATTTAGACATGTAGGTGAATGCTCCACCTTCCAAGTGCAACAGGGCCATGGTAATCTTGTGCTCGTCGTCATTGATCTCGTTCCACCACATCCATATACTGAGTTGTTGGAGCCAGTCCTCCAGACTTCCTTTGCCTGAGTAGTGTGGAGGTTCAGCAATTTTGATGCGGAGTTTGTGCATTTGAACCGTGCCCGATGTTTGACCTTGCACCATTGTGACACCGCTTGCTTTGAGTGAAGCTAACTCATGGCACAACTTGGTGTTGTTGCTGCCTAGCTTCATCATCTTTTTACCCATGTCTATCAGGGCATCCTGTATTCCTGTTACCTCATCATGGAGAACTGTCATATGTGCATCTTGCACGGTGATCCTCTCCTTGAGCTTTCCGATTTCTGTTTGGAGGACTGCCTCCTTCAATTGGTGTTCGCTCTTGTTGGTCTGGATGACCACGTCGAAGGCTCTTTTGTGCTCGTATAGCTTGTTGCCTAGCACATTGTAGACCTTTGCAACTTCAGTGTGAACTGTAAGCTTCATTGCGATGATGACCCATTCACAGATGTGGTCAGGGACTTCTCCTGGAGTGGATTGCCTGAGCGCATCTTCTAGATGCTCAAATTGGTGTCCATCAAATTCCCAAGTGGGAGGGACATAGGTGGGTAGGAGTGATGGTGTCGGAGATGCGGGTCCTCCGACTTGTGATGCGAAGTCCTGGGGGCCTAGCCCTGGCTCTGGTGAGTTGTGCTGCGAGGCGTGTGGGGTACTTCCATCATGTGCTGGTTCAATGTTGAGGTGGAGTATGTCATCCATCCTCTGTCTGAATGTAGATGCATATGCACGATCAGCTCCCTCCATTGTGATGTAAAGATATGTAAACTAGTACAAGAAATTCAAGTATCGCTTCTTCGCGATACAGGCTACCACCTTCACAATTTCCTGCAGCCTTTCCTCTTTCCCTATCTGCTTGAAACTGATCCCTCCTATCTCCAAACAGACTGTATTGATAACCTGCTTTTCGATGAATGTGTAGGTGTGTGTTCCAGTGTGTAGGTCAGTGCAGACCTTGTCGAGTTCTGTAGCGAGGCTGTAGATCGGTCCTTGGTGCTCATCCTTGAGACAATATGAGAATGCACCCAGTATAGGTTGGAGCCTGAAGCGAGTAGCATCTACCTGCCTCTTAAGGGTCTCGATATGAATGGTCAGCCTGACTCATGATGGGAGTGGGTGAACGGGGTGAGCAACAGTGTTTGTCTTTATGAAGTTCAGTAGTGGCCAAACTGGGATTGGAGTGATGATGGGGGGAGGGACTGCGTTGGATGTGATGAGTTCTGCAGGTGGTGCCAGCTTGCAACTACCTGTGGTGAGGTGTCCTTTTCTAGGCTTGTAGCGTTCGAGCGATGGGGTGTGATCGCCAGGCTTGTGGATGATTCCGCGCTTTATGATGTGCGTTGTATCGACAACCCTGGCTGCTGCGCGCTGCCTGTCTGTGGATGATGCACCTAGTGATGCAAGAGTGAGGAGCCTTCCATGCTCCTTGTTGGTTTTCTGGCACTTGTAGTGGGTGTTGAGGTCAATCCTGGGTGTGGCCTTGCACTTCGAAGCCTTGGGCGGCTCAGAGTCTTGCTGAGGCTCACGCCGGGTAGAGATCGGGTTGGAATATGTGTCAAAAAAGCTGCGCGCTATGGCTGAAACTGCTTGCACTGAAAATATGTGGCCACTTGTGTTAGACACTAAGCAAGGGTGCAGAAAATTGTCAGATTGTTTCTAATGTCACGGCACCACCAGACAAGAGATCAAAAAGACTAAAAAAGTAATGATCACGTGGAATGTGCCACCCTGATCTCCCTGATCCCTGTAATCCCCCTGAACCCTTATGTGGCTGGTGAGCCTAAGACTTACTTGGTGGTGAAGCAAGCGGTTGGAGGTTGAGAGAGATATATGAGGAGCTTGGTAAGCTTAGTGGGTGGTACGGTAGTACACGAGGAGAAACAATCTGAGGTTTCGTCCTCTACATGCTGGTCTTATATACATGTACAGCGGGCTATCTTACCTAAGCTACCTATCTACAGGTATAAGCTAACAGCCGTACATGAAACAATGGGATGTCCAGAAGTAGAACAATAAGTGGGAAGATTGATGGTTGTTACAGTAACGTGTGTGAACGTCGTGCCTATCTTGGTTTCCCTTTTGTTCTCTGGTGTGAACATCATGCCTATCTTGGCTTCTGGCTAAACTAATAGGAAGCGGAAGGCCGATGCATAACAATAGTCCTTGTTCCCTTTGTTTCCAAATGGGTGCCTCTATTGTATCCTGGAATAGACAGGTCAGACCGTATCATCCGTGGGTCTGGACCATAACATGTGATGTGGACTATCACCTGATCTCTATGTGTCACGTCTGTGGCTGAGTGGTGTGAGATATTGGTGAAGCACATGATCTGTGGCATGAGAAAAGTCACGTGCAGACTTTTGTGGTGAAAATCTGTGACAGCAATGTAGACATTGGTTCAATGAATAAAATACTGTGACAACAGATTATTCGCTATTCACCATTACAATACAGTTCAGAGGCTCCATCGTGACCAATCCACAAGGGCAACACAACAAGAAGTACAGATTTACTGGTCACAAGTCCTACCATGTTGGTCCAATACACCATGCTGATTACCGCCAAGACCTAGCATCAGTATGTGAGTTCCAAGTCATTCTCATTCTATTCTTGATTGAGCACGTTCCAGTCGATGGCTCTAGAAGGTATTTCCATGTCTTTTCAACTGTTCCAAAGCCAGATCATTACGGCTGCTTTCAGGAGTCAATTGCATACAGGGAAAGTGACGCGATGCGATGGATCACTTCCATGACCGACTTCATGCCCTGTGCATCTGTTGCATACTAAGCAAGCCTGTCAGAAGGTGTTCGAGCACCATGTCTTGATGCTTCTTGCAGCTGTGCTCGAGAACTATAGTGGGCTCAATGAACGAAATTAGATATACATGAAGATAAGATCGAGGATCAATACTCGTGCAATCAGGATAGGTAAAAGAACATACTGTCATTATCATCGTCATCATTGCCATTGCCAGAGAATGAGTGTGCTGTGGTGTATTCTTGATTGCAATGACTTTGCATGATGAGATTGAATGTCGACGGCCCCGTTCACTTGGAAACATGGATGCCGGTTGGTGTGAAGTCATTGTTCTGGACTGCGAATGTCTCCTGATGCAGCAGCTGTTAGCATCACAATGCTGAGCGAATGATTAATTGACCTGTTCCACCATGCTCACAGGTCATGGATGAGCGAGAATGAGACTACCGGATACATGCTCACTCAACAAAGGCAATGGACCAAAAGTCGCTCTCATGCACCAAATACTTGTTGCTCGCAAACCTCTTGTAATATTTGAGTATCATACCCTGCCAGTGCCCTGCCTTTCCATTCACTTCCTAAGTTCAGTGGGTGCTTGTGAGGTGAGATAGAAGTAGCATGGAACAATGTGAAATACTACGACAGTGTGTGGGAGAGAGAGTTCGGCCAGGCAAGCACCTGGCTTTTTTCCACCATATGTGAGAGGTGCTCAGGGTCTGGATCATGAGTGTCTGAGGTTCTGGCATTGGTGCCCAGGCTCCTGATTTGCTGGCTAGTGATCCAGGGCTTCCGAGCACATCTACAGTGACCCACAAAACTGTTGATAAGATTGCTCACCTCAACTTGTATAGTAAATATCTCCTCAACCAATGGGTCAACTACATCATAAAGCACTCATTGGAAAGCGTATCATCATGGCTTTCTAATGCAGTCTTAATCATGTTTTTGCCATATTTTGATCCTAAGATATTTACTAATCTTTGAGGGTCACTCTTATCAACAGTTTTGTGGCACATATACAGGTTCTACAAAACTTGTACTTTCAGTACTTGGTATAGCCTCCCTTTGCCTTCACCA
>NW_024468520.1:734105-756462 GCF_001632365.1 Laetiporus sulphureus 93-53 | reverse complement strand
CCCTTCTCCAGTCCTCCACAGTCCAATATTGGTGAGCCAAAGCGAAGTCCATCCTCTCCTTTCAATGCCTTGCAGCGAGTAAAGGCCTTTTGCGCTTTACTACAGCCTTCATTCCTGCCTTCTTCAACCATCTTCACACTGTCTCTGCATTGACAACCCTCCCAGTAACATCTCCAAGAAATCTGGCCACAGCAGGAGATGTGGTAGCCTTGCCAGTCCCAATAAGTCAAGTAGCATAGCGAAGATTGGCAGTAGAAAGAAGGGAAGGTTGTCCTCCTTTGGCCTTAGAAATGGTGGGACAGTGTGTGGAGTGTAGTTTACTGATGGTAGAGTAGTGTAGACCAGTCAAAGCTTCAATTTCTCGAAGAGATTTGCCATTCTGAAGCAAAGCGATGACATGGTTGACAGTTTCAGTAGCAACAGCTTTTGGCATGATGTTGGTTGAGTGTGAAGAGTTATGTATGGCTGTTTGTACATTGTTCATGTTGAAACATGAACATCAATTAATATTTCCACAAAGAACCCTGTCAACACATCAAGAATCACAATTTTCTGAGAACTTGTGTGTGTGCCACAAAACTGTTGATAAGAGTGACCCTCAAAGATTAGTAAATATCTTGGGATCAAAATATTATAAAAATATAATTAAAACTGCATTAGAAAGCCATGATGATACGCTTTCCAATGATTTTTATACAATGTAGTTGACCCATTGGTTGAGGAGATATTCACTATACAAGTTGAAGTGAGCAATCTTATCAACAGTTTTGTGGGTCACTGTACATTGATGGACAGCAGCCAGTGAGGATCAACTATATTCTTTACGTTGAGCATATCAGGCACGATCACATGCTGCCATGGCTTGAACATGCCTGTGCAATCGTTCAACGATTCATGAGAGATGATTCTGTTCCTGAGATGCCCTGGGAATTGCAGTACATGTCATCATTCTGAGTCTACCAGTTCTTATTTTACAATGCAGAGCTATGGATCTTGGAATCGGTACATGGCTTGCCGACAGGCTGGGACCACTGAGCTCATTCCTCTCAGCCATTTCTCTGGCCATTTCGCATTTGCAACAGTTATGAAGCAACGAATGCCTCTATGGGTAACAATGTCACTTTTTCATGTATTCGCATCTATACATCTAAAACTGTGTCGTTTGCTGGCTAACTTGTATACTAGGATGCTCAAGAACCAGATATTCTTCTGAAAAACTACAATGACAATATTGGAGATGAAGAAGCACATTACAATGGACACTAATTCGGTACGTAGCATGCAAGTACATTGACTGCAAGAAACGTGTGGGATTCTGACTCACGTAGATGGTCCCAGGACTTCGAAGTCATGGTCAAAGTCAATCACATCATCATCCCACTGGCATGCATGCAGAGCGTACCCAGGCTCCATTTTGTTCTGCTCTCTGCTGTTATTTTCCTTGTTCTGTGACTCCTCTGGATCCTCTGAACCTTTAGCTCTCCCTGATGCTCCCTCTGCCTCATCTGACTCATTCTCTGCCCTCTGAGATATTCATTCTTGCTCAGCACTGTGATTATCTCTGATCTGCTGATCATCATCACTGCGCTGTGCCTGATCATCATCACCCTCTTGGATCCTGAGTGTGGGATAAGTGTAATCCTCATGCCTGGAAAGCCATTCCAGATCAATCATGCTCTGTGGTATCACCAGCCCTTTCTTGAGGGGGCCTTGGCAGCTCATCTACAATGCAAACTGGACTGCAGATTCTTCCATGAAAGCTGTTTTCCTGGGTGCGATCCTTCTTGCTACCACGTGCTTTAAAGATCATCTTGTCAACTTTAGCAAGCAGATCCTCAATATACATATTGATGGTGATGGTAAACGTGTACAGCTATCATTCCACAGTGTAAAGAAAATACTTACGTGCTTTGCATGGTACTCAGGAGGACATGAGATCTACGGACATTGCTTGCTGCTTGGCTTGTCCTGTGCTGTGTCGTCTCCTGATGTATCTGCATCAATAGGTCCCGTTTCTTCATCGTCATCATCTGATTCATCCGTTGACTGATACTTCCAATTGAAGATGAAGTCATATTCTTTCCCTGATAGTTCAGGTATGTTTTTGCGATAGTTCATCTGTTCCTTTGCTTTCTGTTAATTGGATCACAGAATCAGTATCATCATGCCATGCAAATGATAGTACGTGTGAGTTGTACCATCAGCTTGCGGCCAGTCTGTTGTCGGGTGACCTTCTTCGACTCTTGATCCTGTAGAGCGTTCTGAGAAGCTCAGAATTTCACCCTCATCGTCTTCCAGAAGACCTGCATTGCATTCTCAATCTCAGCTAATGAAAGCTTCTGCAACTCCTTTGCCGATAATGCATTGCTCCATCTACTTCCATCAGCCCATATCTTCTTCGCAACCATCCTCCCCCACACGACATCGTTTTCCTGCCAGGTTTCCCAGGTCAGTCTAAGCAGGCGCTCGTCCTCATTTTTGTCATCAGTCCAGAATTGTCCTTGGCCAAGTGGTGCGTGTGGAGCTGTCTTGCTATCTATCCCCATTAGGTGCTGCAACACATTGCGTACCACTGCCTATAAGTAATCATTTCGTTAACTGCTGCCTGTCAGAGATGCTATCATTATGCTCACATGCAGAGGATTATCACACCTCTTCTTGCGTGATTTGGGATGCACTTCAGATTGTTCATTCTGTGCCACATCACTCGTATGTTCATCCATCTCATTCAGCTCCTTAATGAATCTGTTACTCCCAAGAAACTGCCTCATCTCATATAGTTCCTTTCGCAGCTCGTCGCACTCTCCTTCTAAGGCAGAGATGTGCTGGACAGCCTGCTCCTGGTTCAGAACCATACTCCTCACATATCTCTGCAACTTCTCCATGTCATCTCCCCATCTGTTGACAGCTTTGTGTGACAGGTCAAGTTGCTCCCTGAGCTTGTCGTAGTTCTTGTCGTGGAATGCAAGACCTTCTTTTGCTTTCTGTAAGTCTTTATCAAGTCTTTTGAACAAGTCTGACATAGTTTTGCCCGTGACTTGTGTTGGTGGTGCAATCATAGCGGTGTGAACTGAAGATGAGCCGGCACCAGGGGTCCACTGACTTCTTGAAGCAGACGCAATGTTGGCCGTCTGAGTGCCGCCTGACCTCCGGAATGGGTCATTGAAGTAGCATGGACCATGTGGTACAGCGGAGATCAACATTCTCGATGGCGAGCTTGCTGGACGTGCAAGTGTGATTCTCTCAGCGAGAGATGATGCAGGAGAAGTAGCATGTCGAGGGCGTTTAGCAGCATTTCTATGAGGTGAGCATGGGCGATCAATGTTCTTCCCCTTTGCGATGGGTGGTTTTTGCTGCAACAGTGCCATTGGCATGTATCTGAAGGTGAAGACGAGTTGCGAGGCAGTGCGAAGGGGTGCAGCCAAAAATTCGTGCTTCTTCTCTAAGTTGTTCCTGATGCGAGCTGCACTGATTCAATCTATTCTTGTCAGGCAACATGCACATCAAAAAGTCTAAATCGACATGCCATCAACTTCTCCGTCATCAGATACCCATAGTAAGCACTCCTCTCTTCCTTTATTGTGTGAGCACTCAAAATGATTCACCTTGTAGTGCATGGCCTCTAATTACATTATATATTGGATCTGCTGAAATGTAACTACTTTACAATGCTCCAATACATGATAATTGTACTGGTACTTTGTGCAGTAAAAAGCCACAAGGAGGGGGAGGGGGAAGGGGCAGGCAATATCCTTGAATGAACATTGCAAGGATATCTGGCTGGATATTGCCAAAACATCGCATGGATTTCTGTCAAATCCTGGCAATATCCTTTTGAATATTCGGGCGATATCCTTGAAGGATATTGCCAGAAAATCCGGAATGTTCCTGCAATATCCTTTCATGGATATTTGGCATGATATGCAGTGTAAGTCCCACCCGAATTTGTTGCCCGCCTTCAGTGACACGCTGAATGTCACAGCCATGATCATGTACATCTCTTCGATCAGTCCTCCTTCGCGCACAATTTGCACAGGATCGTGCTCTCGGAGAGCACCTCGGGTGATGCACGCAGCGATGCCATGAGGGCACACAGGTTGAATGCACGCTCACAGAACTTAATCTTGAGCCGGAGAGGAACGAGTCTGTGTCACATGAGACTCCATGAGTGCAACGAATCGCCCGGAAAAGAAAGTGCGTACGAGGCTTTTGGTCAGACCAATCTGCTCTAGATGCATTGCATACATTGCGCTTCTCGTTTTCAAGCTTGATAGCTTTCATTGGAGCATCTGGCCAAGAACTCCTTGGGTCTTGTTGTTAGGGATGAGCACAGAGGGTGTGAGACAAAAGATTTGACGAGAAAAACAAGGACGAGCAGATAGCGAGACGATGACGAGGAGAAGAGATGCGATGCCGTACGAAAGTGCAGCGCATCCTAGCATGTCTCTTTCCTCATCTGTTTGCTTAATATGCATGCTCAGGCATTCAGCACTCAGCATTCATTCCTCGCACTGGGCTCGAACTTCACTTTGAGAACCAGTATGTTAGCACATATAGTCCGCCTGTGAGCTATCCCGCAACGAGTACCAAAGCTCACTGCATCGACCCTTAGCATTGCCGCTGAATGCTTGTCTGTGTGGAAGAGTTGTCGATACAGACGGAAGAGGGAAGAACACAAAGAAAGGTAACCTGGAGATGTAAGTGACACGTTCATATAAAGGATGTGCATCGGAGCTTGAATCTCTGAGCAGTGATGTCACTTGACGACTTACCATCTATGGTGCAATGCCTTCCTAATGTGTTGTGCACGTGATGCTAATCCAAGATGCTGTGATGGGAGACATGACGGCTGCATAATTGCATAAGTGACCATGAAGATAAAGAGCTTAAAGTAATTTCTGGAAAATAGCAGAGGTCTTTTCTGTCATGTGGATGAGTTTCTACAGCTTCATCTTATTCATGCATTGTATCTGGTATCAAGTCCAAGTCACTGTCTTGAACCACATTCATGCATCGCTTGATGTGTCTGCGGCAGTGGATAATTAACTGAATTATATTCTGACAGTTGTACGTATGTCTGGAATTATATTGTCAATAAATTGACATAAAATATTGGCGATGATTTGCATTTGCATACAACTCCTCATACCTTCCGGTGACTAAATACAATCCATCACCTACATGGTGTGTTATTGCTTGGCAATGCAACTGATTGCAAACCTTGTTAAATCCATGCCATCTCGTTTACGGTCACAATCGCACACAATGCAATATATTGGCACGCGCTTTTTGCTGATGGACTCCGTGTCAGTCTCTTGCATGAGGCATACACCCAATGCACCGTGTCACCCATTTGTGAATTCCAGGGATGCAGTTCGCAGATGGTATACATATTTATTTCTCGCAAACATTAGTTGTACTCTCCACATCGCCGACGATGTGCTGTACATACATTTCTTTCCCCACTTGTAATATATTCCAGCTCCATTGGCTTGCTTGTGTTGACTTTCCCAGCCAGCCTGTTGTGCGGCCAGGAGTTCGGGAGTCGCCCGCTCTCTAGAAGATGGCTCCACGGGGCCAAACCAATGGCCCGTCCCATTGTAGCCACGCCCTATTATATACACGCACGCTACTACTCTCCCACGCCGGTGATGCAGGTTGCACCAGGGCCTCTCGCATCTGCGCTCTGTGCCCAGATTCCAACATGTCCCCTTGACCTAGCCACTGCTGCATCAATCCCATTGTGGGCCACACGCCTGTACCACACTCCCCGTTCCCAGGGATGCCGATCTCCGTTCCATGTGCTTCCCTGCCCGCCTCAGTCCGTACACCAGTCCCAGCACCCCTGATCTTGGGTCCTGGCCTCCATATCATATGCATCTCGTACGTGCCCATTTTCGATGACTTCCTATAGCGCCCCTATGCGCTCGTCACTCACTCGGTCTGCATGCCAGTTCCTACACCCCTTGAATTCGGGTCTTGGTCTCCATTCCATGTGCGCTCCGTGCAAGCGCCTCGCTCAGCTTTTCTTCAGTGCTCCACATGCTGTGGCTGTGCTGCTTCGTCAGACTGCCGGCCTGTCTCACTCGGCATCTGCTCGGCCCACCCTTTGACATCCTGCTCCACCCTTACCTCGCTGGTAGGCCCACCTCGTGCAGTGCTTGCCCCCTGCACCTGGTGTCTTGTATCACCACAGCAGCACCCCGTGGTCAACCCTCTGGCCCTCACCCTCCTGCCCTCAACCTCCTGATCCCACCTCTGCCCAGTTGCACCTGTCCCTCAGCTGCCCTGCAGCCTTCACACCTCGGCGACCTGCCCCAGCTCCCAGCCCTTGACCTGCCAACTGGATCACTCACCAGTCAGCATCATGGTCCCCAGCAGGAACCTTGTAGTGGTGGTTCTCATCGATTGCGGTGAGTGCCTCTTGGTCAATGGTGATCAGTTTGTGTTGACTTTCCCAGCCAGCCTGCTGCGTGGCCAGGAGTTCGGAAGTCGTCCGCTCTCTAGAAGATGGCTCCACGGGGCCAAATCGATGGCCCATCCCATTGTATGGTGCGTGCCACCTAGTCACCGCTTCTTTTGTACAAAAAAATTAACTCCCTCCCAACATGCCCAAAATATTATCTGTCTGGTGAAAATGCTTGTATTTATGTAGCAATGATTTTGCCCAGACGGATTTTCCTGAAACTCAAAATTGCGAAAGTTGAGATTCTGAAATTGGCCAATGATGGGAACATATTACCATATTAGGAAGATACATTCCATATGTGGTAAGTTCACACACCAAAGATAATTACAGAACATCAAGCTGGTGTGCTACAGTCTCCGGCACACGTCGATGGGATTTATACTTCATGGAACTAAATGCTCTGACTTGAAACTGAGCATCCTTGACATCCAAATAAAATTATATAAATTTCTACTAGGGCTGGCTTCTTACTAATTTAATAGTCAGATTATCCAGTCCTGTAAGCATCCAGCCATCGAAACATCCGATGTTCCCATTTGCAGATTGTCTACAGATCAACAGAGGTGAGTGCGTTCGGTAGATTCTCTTGAAGGGTCTTGAATGTGTAATCGCAATTGTCGCACAAATATTTTTTGACAGCACCCCAGAAAAACTCAATAGGATTGAGCTCACAGTGATATTTCGGCAAGAAGATGCACATGTGGCATGCATTTTCAATGACTTCTTGAACCAAGGTGCGCTGCTTTTTGAAGTCAGGCTGCAATTCCAGAATGCGCTGAGCACAGCAATTGGTTTTGTCTGAGTCACATTTGTCATCGCAGCATTTCATCAGAAGGCCTTTGGCCCAAAGGCCTCACTCAGCAAGGACATGTTTTATGCCTTTTGGCTGGTCAGGATATTTAGGATGATCGGGTGAGAAATTCATCGGCTAAGTGAATCTTTGACCATTGCGAATGAACCAGCCATCTCGCATGTGGGCTTGTTTACCACCAGGCTGCATGTTCATGCATGAGACAAGGAGTGCATCTTCTGCATATGCAGAATGCCCTTGGGAGTGATCGACGAATATACATGCTTGAAATCCAGGGCCGTGTTTTCTTTCAAATGCTGGGATAATTTTCTCCCTGATCTGCAAGCGTGTTCAGACTCAGTTTGAGAATGTCTGACGAGTCACTACAGCTTACCTGCTTAACGAATTTCTCACCGTTCCAATACCCTTCATAGTCTTTCCCATACTCCAGGCTCTGACTTGCCTCTTCCAGCCATTCAAATGTCGAGCAGATGACATCGCTCTGGTGCATGCCACAACCAACACCTTTTTTCTTCAGTGGCTGTTCTCCTTTGGGCAACCAGCTTCTCGCTTTTCCATCATTAGCCTGTGCTGTCATCTCGTCTTGAAACACAAGCACCACCTGGCATTCGACATAATTCGTCTGCTCCTTTATGAGCTCTTGTGATACATTCCTGACAATGTATTCCACAACACGGCTCCGAATATGGTCCACGTTTGGTATGAAGACTTCTTGGCGGTACTTGACTACATCCGGTCGCTTGTGTCCATCATAATACAGTGCCTTCTTGTGCACAGTATAGTGAAAGCCCTCTTGATGAAGCCAACACAGAGTTGTACGAAGTGAGATCCCCTTGCTGACTTTAAGATGGATGCGAGAAAATAACTCAAGTTCCATGTACTTCTTTAACCCTTGCAGCATTTCGGTGCGAACCAATTGACGGAGGTATTGTTCAGCGACCTGAGGAACCATCTGACCCTTGCTGAATTCAGCCAGCTTCTCAGGATTCATGGACCACTTGTTTGATCGCATGAATGGGCGAAGCTCCATGCATGTATTCGGATCATCGAGTAGGGTGTAAGATTTCACATGCCTGCCTTTCATCGACTCGGGAAGCTCGCGACTCTCCAGCCATTTCCACACCCAAACATGAACCAGTCTCCCACCCCAGTTTGCTGCAAAGCCATAACTCTCTGCTGCAAGCTTCGATGCCTCTGTCCCACTGCGCTTGTTATGAATAACCATATGCAGATGACTCTGGATGCAACGAGCTCAGCTTGCCTGCAGACCATTCAAGCCTGCAACAAACTGATATCGTTTCGAGTTGACAAGCTTCTCAATCGCATTCAAACCCTTCACACGCTCTTTATGGCGTGCTTCCTGTGCATTTGCACGAACCACACATGCAGGAACATTGCGCTTTGCATGCTTGCGAGGTGGGGGAGTGACGATATGCATGGATGAAGGTGATCGCGGACGTGTCCTCGAGGATGTCGTGCTGTCTTGGACCTTGCGCGTAGTGGCAGTGAGTGTTTTCTCAGCTTTATCACGTCTGTTGTCATCTGCATGAGAAGTAGGATGGAGGTTGCTACCATCTCGCTTCCTGGCGGCCTCTATCTCTGGGTCGTCTGTATCACTGGCACCTGGCTCATCAGAGAGGTAACCTCTGAATATTTCATCTGAGGCTGGCACGGCTGCTGAATGAATGTCATCATTAGATTCTTCATGATCAGTGCTTCTTGAACTGCACTGTTCATTTTGTGATGACTCGGAGAGGTCCGTTGCCGCCTTAAAGAAATTTCGCATCAGCTTTGCGCCTGCACTGGTGCATTGGCCAACCTCAGCATTTATTATAGCCATCGTGAGTGGTATTCAAATACATACATCTTTCGCATTGTCTTATCAATTTCTTCTTTTTCATGAGCTTGCTGTTCTTTCCGTCTCTGGGTTCGTGCCGACTGTTTATTGTATCCCAACTTGCGGTTTGACTCAGCCTTCTTCCATTCCTTTCTTGAATGATGCTTCATCAGAGTTCTGAATGAATCAGATTCTTGCTGCGCAAGGATCCTCTCTGACTCTGCCTGTAGGCTTCTCCGTAAATCTTCATCCTCCAGCTCAGACAGATCCCCATCTGCAGAACTGTCATCATCACTGCTATAGCAGTCTGACTCTGACAGCAAATGGCATACCCCACCGGTCCAGCTCGTACACTCAGCATCATTGTCTGAGCCTGCCACGTCATCACTGTCACTCGGTGTTGGGTCAGCAACTGAGGATTGTTTAGAACTCCTCAGCTTCTCGAGTTTCGCATTGCGTGCATGAGCAGCAGAGGCCTTCTGTTGCTTCGTTGATCGTGGCATGCATCAATGGCTCAGATGTATTAATTTTTATTCATACGATAGGATACAGATCGATGTAACTGATAAGCCAGCCCGTTGGGGAACCCTATAGTAGGGTTTATCAGTATAGTACCACTGCCCATGGCCCAAATTGGCCACTGTACAAAAGAAGCGGTGACTAGGTGGCGCGCACCATAGCCGCGCCCTATTATATACACGCGCGCTACTACTCTCCCACGCCGGTGGCGCAGGTCGCACCGGGGCCTCTCGCATCTGCGCTCCGTGCCCAGATTCCAACAGCTCGGAGGAAGAACTTGTGGGTGAGTAGTGGTCCATGCGATGTGTCTGTCTGTAAACAATACCATTTGTAATATATTTTAGTCCACTTCTTGCATGAATACTCCTATTGCCCTCCCACCAACTCTCATCCTCATGTGTGACTGCAACTGTCTTTGCATCTCATCGGGGATCATTCGGACAGGGCGTGGCGGATGCAGCGCCAACACCCCCAAGTATCAGTTGTGCATCAACTGGCGATCTGGTCAAAATCGGGATAAAAATCCAGATTCGGCCCGGGCGTGGTTGAGCCTGAGGACTCATCTCGAACCTGACAGCGCGATTTTGAAAGCGTCCAGTACTGAGGGTGAACATTGGACCCTAGGATACTCTTCCAGTTGGCTACGTGGCTATGACAGTTGTCTGCTGCTCAAAGGAACTAAAAAAAACGACGAAGCCCTGCTCAACGCACGATGATCGAATTTGGGATCTTTATGCCGCAAGCAGCTGCCAGAAAGCGCTGCAATTCCGTCATGAATAGTCTAATCCATTACTTAGCCCATAAGACATGCCGCATTCATCGACCGACAAAACGCAAGCGTCCAGGCAATATTCAAAAGTACGATAACCTATGACATCAAAGATATAAACCCAATAATACCCCGTCTTCAACTTCAACAGCAGGTATTTATGTCCAGTAAATACTTTTCTCCAATGACTTCCTGCAAGCGGTACCGTGGACTACGAGTATGTACTGTGATGTATCCGGCCGCAAAATTCTCCCAGGCGTCCCTGGCTGGCCCTTTACCCAGGATGTCGTGGATGCGCTTGACGGCATCAGCCACGTCACAAACGACGTCGGCGAGAGTTTCTTCCGTCGTCTTGCCGGTCGCAGAAGCTCGTTCATGGATATAATTTCTCGTCTCGCCTGCTAGCTCCTCCTTGTAGAAAGAGAGTATGTCACTGAAAGTCGGAAATAATCAGTACCACAACTTCGCAGAACTCTGGCTGAACGCAATTCACTTGACATAGCTCACGTAGAGCATTATATCACTAACGGAAAAATGTTGTTGGCACATATAGCAGTTTTGGGGGCGATGACAACTCACGGAATGGCTTCAATGTATGCATTGACGTCAGGAAAGCTCGTTTTGTCCCATATAAAACAGGCGTATGCTTCTGTGGTCGCACTCATGCTCCGCTTGTACTCCACGAACGGAAGCGTACACGATCCCAGCGACGCTTGTGCGAAGTCGTTCTCCGCGATGGACGCGTTGATGAAGCGGAGTGCAGATGTGAAAATTGTATTGGCTGTGAACAGGGGATAATGTGCCCACATATCGGAGAGAAGCTCAGCGAATGCACCAAGAACTGACTCCTCTTTCCGGACGGTTCCGCCGCACATGAGACGATGGAAATCGCGCGAGGGCAGGGACTCGAAGACGGACGGGTCGTCCAATGCGCCGATCAAGATCGTGAAGAGGGTGATCTGTAGCTTGGTTTCAAGACTTGCGATATGGCTGTAGGCGGTCGTGGTGAGAACGAGGGCACTGGCAGCAAGCGGTTCCATGATGTTTCCTTGCTCCCATTGTCGCACGACTGCCTTTACGTGGGCCTCGAGCTCAAGATCGCGACTATATTCGGGGAAGTGAACTCCGAGCTTGTTTAAGAGATCGACGATGGCCTTCTGAGATGTAGCGACTATGATCTGGCGAGGTCAACGACATGGGTTTCAGCCATATCCAACAATGTCAGATCTGAGCTATCACGCTGACCTTGTATAGAGCTTCGCTGGAGCATGAATGCGAGTTCATATCTGAGCTGAAGAGGGGGGAGCCAGTGCAAGCTCGGCACGTTAACTTGAGCGCATACTGTTGGATTTCGCAGGTAATAGACATGATGGGTTGAGAACGGTCTCTTGGCTTTGGCTGAGTGAAGGATGCCCTTGCAATTTATAGGACGTGGGTCGGATCTCGTCGGCACAAAGATCCATTTCTACAAATAGCAGACTCGCGTCGTTTGAACACACGGTGGCCATTCCACTGTTAACGGTGAAGCTGTGATGCCAGCCTCGAACATGCGGATAATCGCCGAATAGAGGCTACATAAACTGGGAAGTCCCTGTGTCGGTAGCAAAGGTCGACCGGGCATTGGAGCATCAAATAAAGGAAGGAGTCATACTATGAGAATCCCATCTTGCACATGCCGTGACAGCCAAGCTATTATGCGGGCGATTGAGTAAAAGATGCACGGATGGCCGAGACCTGTCTTCACAAGTACATAATCAGAAACAGACAGGTGAAACGGGGCTGAGGACTCAGTACCGACCTGTCTCTGCCATTGCGAGCTGACCGGGGATAATATGAACAAGGTTTGTAGGCATGAGGCAGAGTCACGATGAACTTTGAGCTGATATGGTGAGTTGCAACGCAAGTTCGTCATGGAGCACCTATCTGTACGCACTCATATTATCGCCGCACTACACCAGGAAAACAGTTCTATGGGGTAGATTTCCTTAGAATTGTCGATAAACGCGGTGAGCGGATCCATCTTCGCAACACGACCATTTCGATACCGGGCCGGAGAAGGAAAGGACCGTTGCATCGACGCTGATCTTCCATTGGTGTCATCATCAGATTAAAAACCGTATCACGAATTTCAATAATTCAGGAAACGTCTCTTATGAGCTCTTATGGTAGTCCCGGCTACTAAACTGTGGTGATCATGTCGCCGCGACCGTTCTGGAAATCGAAACGTTCGTCGGTGCGTCCAAGCTTCCGAGGCTCCGTTTTTGGTGCAGTATCGGATAAGTCTTCGAAATGTCTAGGAACAGCGAGAATTTAGTTGCAACCGAACTGCAATCCGAGGGGAGGGAACTGCCAGCACCACGACAAAAATTGCATTCTCTGACAAAACGGAGGTACAGATTGTCCCTGTGCGTGGTCACTGCCACTCAGAACTTACTGGTTCAGAGTCCTGTTCCGCTTCCGCGACCCGTATAAGAAACCGTTCAAACCTTTGTTTGATGTCTTCACGAACGCATAGACATCGCTGTTGACAAGGCCTGCGCGCTCCAGGTCTCAGCGATCTTCCACCTCGGACAATATCGTACCCGTTCCTCAGTCCTGACTAGGCCTGACTCCCTGCGTGCCAGTAAGAAGAGTGCAATGATTCTATGAACAATCTACCTTTGGAACTCGGTAAATTTCGGTATCCTGCGGGATGTTGACAAACGGCAGAGACGCCGAAGGAATGCACTTCGTCGGGCATACCCGGATATGATCCAAAAGCGGAGTTGGGTGGCATCGTGAGTAGCCAACGAAGTAGCTGCGGTTAAAGTATTGAAATCTGGGATTCGCTCGACTTCCCAAAGGATACATTTGATCATTACAATTCAAACGCCAGTCATCAAGATAGTCGCCATTCGAAAGCAATGAGTGGTTGTAAGGTGCCGAGGACAAGTCATGGGGGCTAACCCAGATGCGGCCACTTTGGTCGACGAAGCTGGCGGTAATGTGGCTGTAGCTCGTCTGGTGCTGCTTGATGACTAGAACTCCTGAAGCTCGGACAGAAATCCTCTCGAGATGGAATCCGCGGCGTCCACGCAGGCTTGCAAACCGCCTCGACTCGGATCAATCCCAAGCCCTTCGAACTCATCTCCGAGGAGAACTTTCCCTCGGATATATGGGACTGTGAGAGATCGCACTATCGCAGCCAATGAGGGAAATACTCTCGGAGGGCGACCTGGGAAACACTCCAGTTACGGCGCCCCACGACGCGACTGCGGCTCTGCACCAGACGCCATGATCCTGCTAACAATTCACCCGAAAAGCATGTCTCATTCTCGATAGATCGCTCACTCGCCGTTGCCTGGCTGCCACCATCACTGCGCACAACATCGGGGCTGTTGTTGCCAACGAGATAGCGGTACGTGCACCGCCGGCCGCTCTGAACAAGTGTCAAGTACTGGGCGCCCTGCTTGGCTGAGACTTCGACCGCTAGCAACTGCACGATGGCTTGGACCCGTGCTTCTGTGCTTACTGCGCTCGTCTTGCCATCTCTGGTTGCGTGCGGGCTGGTGGACCAAGTGGAACGGGCCCTCGCGACTGTGAGAGATTGCGGGACGTGCCATGCCGCCCTCCCGACGTTCAAGACCCTTGCCGCCCTCGGCGACGAACGATTCGTGCAGACCATCACTGCAGCCTGCATCGACATGAAGGTGCGCACCCCACCTCACCGCACACATCTCACCTTCCCGCTCACCCTAAGTCCAGATCGAAGACTCCGACGTGTGCGAGGGCGCGATCCGCACGCAAGGTCCCATCCTCGCGCACGACCTCCGCCACTTCACGCTCGGCAGGCAGACTGCGACCAAGTTCTGCGAGGCCGTCTTCGGCATGTGCGCTCCGCCTCCCGTGAATTCGTACGACGTTCCGTTTCCCAAGCCCGCCCCGGAGCACCCGAAGGAGTTCGTCTCGCGAGGCAGGCCGCCGTTCCGCGTGATGCATTTCAGTGATATGCATATCGATCGGCAGTATGAGGTGGGTGGAGGGATACCAGGGTATTGGGTGGGTATGTTGAGCTGACGCACGCGCTTGCAGGTGAATTCGGAATCGAAGTGCACCAAACCCCTCTGTTGCCGCACTTTCGGCCCTGAACCGCCTTCCCACATCAAGCTCCCTGCGCTGCCGTTCGGTATGCGGACGTGCGATGCGCCGGGCGTGCTTGCAGACACCATGCTCGACGCCGCGGAAAACTTTGGCGCAGGCGCGAAGTTCTCGATCTTCACCGGGGATGTGATCGATCGTGGGTGCTGAGCATTTGATTATGTGCGTGAGCTGATGTGGGCTCTGGAAATGGGTGGAGTGTAGACGCAGTGTGGGATGTGGATGAGAAGTGAGTCGCCTTATTTGCTACATGCTACGAGAAGGGGGTATTGAGTTTGTAACGCAGCGGAGTCTCGCGCGACATGCAGGTGTTCAGCGACCAGATGGCAACGAAGCTCAGCGCGCCGCTCTTCCCCGCGCTAGGTAAGTCTGTTCCTTCATCACATATTGTCCTCAAACGCACTCATTCGCGTATAGGAAACCAGTATGTACATCATGTATGCGCTTCGCTCGCTACTCATCCACCCACGCGCCATGCAGTGAGTCCGCGCCGACGAACAGCTTCCCGCGGAACACGACCGAGCACGAGATCACCGCCGAATGGGTGTTCAACGCACAACGCGCTGGCTGGAGTGTGAGCATCCCTTCTGCTTCATCCTCCGCCTCTCGTTGATGGACGGACGCGTAGCAATGGATCGGCCCGAATGCCACGGAACAAATCCGACATTACTCCGGGAGCTACTCGACAGTAGCGCCGAGCATGGACCTCAGGTGCGCAAGACACCAGTCTCGAATGAACGCGCATATATGCTGAATCCGGCTCTGTATAGGATCATCTCGGTTAACACGCAGTACTGGTACAAGCAGAAGTGCGCTGCTCGCTACGATTGCTTCAACCGCCAGTTTTAACGATTTTTTTCTCGTCAGTTTCTGGCTGTACGACAGCGATGAACATCAGTATGTCCGCGCACCTCATGCCCACTGATCGACCTCAGCTCGATCCCTGCAGGCCCGACCCGAACGGCATTCTCGCTTTCCTCGTCGAGGAGCTGCAGGCGGCGGAGGACGCGGGCGAGCGCGCATGGATCATCGCACACATGCCGCCAGGCAGAGGGGATGTCATGCGTGACCAAGTAAGCTGAGATGAGTCTTACGTGTTGATCAGTTGTTAATGCCTCGCCCTGCGCGTACAGTCGGTGTATTTCGACCAGGTGCTCCAGCGGTACAAGAACACGATTGTGGGGCAGTTCTATGGGCATACCCACGCGGTATGTTCGACCTTCTGATGTTCGCCACTATTGGCACATGTTCATGGGTGCCTTGCGTAGGACGAATTCGCGATAGGGTACTCGAACTACAGTGAGCGGACGGCCGCGAACGCGATCGGTGTGGCGATGATTGGGCCTGCTATGACGCCTATGAGTGCGTATCGATCTTCGCTTCTGTGCCGATAGCAGGATTGGATACTGAGTGCATGGCGCAGGCGGCAATCCGGCGTTCAAAGTGTACGATGTTGACCCAGACACGTTCGAGATCATGGATGCGAAAACGTACTACAGTATGTGCAGCGATCCAGTGAGTATTGGGGGTTAGCGCTGATATTGAGCGCGCTTTTCAGCTAGTATTTTCGACCCCGAGCATCAACTGCATCGTACGTCTTACACTAGCCTTACCTGGCATCAAGTTTACTCACCGCACACACCTCTTCAGCCAAATGGCATCTCCTTTACAGCGCCCGCGAGACCTACGGTCCCCTGGTTCCCTCCTTCTCCGACCGCCCGGACGCGCCGCTCAACCCGGCATTCTGGCACGACCTCACGGAAGTCTTCCGTACGAACGACCGCGCGTTCCAGATGTACATCGCGCACAAGCCGCGCGGGCGCGAGTTTGTGTGGGGCTCGTGCGAGGGCGCGTGCAAGGAGGGCACGCTGTGCGAGATGCGCACGTTAAGGTCGGACGTCTGTGTGAGTACTCTGGTTTGTGTGCGTGTGCTGAGTCGGGGTGCTGATTGGTTGCCTGGATGGTGCGATAGGGTAAGGTGTCAGGACCGGTGTTCCACCTCCCGGATGGCAACGGGCGCTTTGTCGGAGCGCAGATGCAATCCTGCGAAGGACATGGCATCGGGCATATCCTCAAGAGTTTGGCTAAGACCGCACCTGAGCACCTCGTACGTCTCGTCATCGCCCTGGTTAACATGCGCTGACCTGGGTACTCTCCGCAGGCGTGGGTGGAAGCCCCTCCAACAATATTCGAGGAGCAATCCCAGCAGGTGTTAAACGGTTGACCTTCCCCTGAACGGGATGCCTGTCATATGTAATACATTTTCCGTCGAGAGGACATGGAGGCCGCATAGAAATCCGGCCAGGGACTACCTACCTATCCACGTGTATGGCGCACAATGTATCTTTTCCTTGTACGTACTCGCCTAAGGACTGTATTTTGGATATCCGGGAGACATTTCATCGTTTGTTACCATGTGGATGGACGTCAAAGCCACAGCATTCGTCGGCACTTTGCCAGATCTTACGACCATCTCGATGCTGAGCAAGGACTACAATCGTCCCAACCATAGTGATTTAGAGAGTATTCATCGATCTCATTGCACGAGTGAAACACTACTAAGTTGCACTCAAAGAAATGGTATCCTATTGCTACATATTTACTCAAGCTACAGAACTGAGGGACGGACATTTCATGATACAAACAGAAGCTCATGTTCGATTCATCAACACGCAGGGGACCTTAGACGACGCTATACCTGCAAGTAAACGCATAGCCGTGAGCAACTTCGTCGTTTAGCGGAAGCGAGAGCACTTACGCATCGCTCCGCCACTCCTCACCGCTCTTCGCGGCACCAACGCGCTCTGCGGCACGCTTAATCCAGCCATCAGAGTGTCCCTTGTCGGGCAAGAGCTCATTGCCTGGCTGCGCGACGACCTTGAACTGTCCCGTTTTCTGCTTCGTCTCCTCCGTCTTGTCCTGAGCTGCATCCTTCTTCGCCGCGAGATGTTGCTTGAGCGCCTCGGTACGACTACCGTCGCCCGCCTTCGCCTCACGCATCTCGTCGCGGACTGCAACAAGCTCGCCGTCGAGGTACTCGAGCGCCGTGCGTACGGCCCCACCGAGCGCCTTTTGTAGCTGCTTTTTGACGAGGCTAGTGGCCAGAGGCGCGAGCGTCTTGTATAGCACGTCGTGCTTCGAGTCGCGTACAGCGAATTTGAGTGTGTGGACCTTTACTTGCACGTCCTTGACGGCGAACACCGAGGCCGGGTCATGTGCAGTCGCGAGGTGTGCGGTGATGGTGAGGCCAGTGCCTCCGAGAAGGAGATCGGCGAGACCAGAATCCGACATCTTCGGCATGCCAGTCTTCTTGTGGTAGTAGAATGCGACATCGCGCAGGTCGGCCTGGATTTGGCCTAACGTGAGCGTGAACTCGTGATGTTGCTCATCACTGTGAGCCGTCAAATTAGCGACTCATTGAATAAATGCCGTACACACAATCGTGCTCACCCAATGACATTGTATGGGCTGAACTTCATGAAGTTCCTCACGTCCAAGCTAATTATGTTGGGGAACACGTTTTTGCCGCTCAAAGCAAGGTTCTCCAGAACGAGATCGAGACTGTCGTCCGTATACTCGATCCTCGGGATCGGAATGTAACCAATGTTCTCCACGAGATTCGGTACGACGACGTTACGAATGTCCTTCCACAACTCGGGCTTGTACTTGAGGCTGCCCTCGCTGTCAAACAGCAAGTCTTTCGTGAGGCGTGCCCAATCCTGGCCGAAGCGGCGATTGAGCGGATCATCCGCCCAACCTCTGAACCAATCTGCGAGGCTGTTCCAGAGGTTGTCGAAATGGCCCTTGTACTTGTTGTCGTAGTACGCGCGGCCGACTTCACGTAGTTCATTTGCATGCTCGTTACACTGGTCGTCAAGGACGTATCCTGGAGACATTAGGCACTGATGGACGTATTTCTAGCAATATGCCCTGCTTGTCGATAATCTGATAGGAACTCACCTCGCGAACGTATTCATTGACATCATGGAACCAATGACGCAGACCCTCATCGTTCTGAGAGTCCTGGTAGAGCGCACGCATGGCATCGCCGACAATATCCAAGCTTACACCATTAGCAAAGCGCTCCAATAGCGTGCGAAACTCATAAGTTGCGCGCTGAATGTTGCTGTCAGAGGTAAGCTGCCGATGAGAGTCCCTTCCTGCAGGAGAAAATAGTCAATATACCGCACGACAGCACCACTCTGCATGACTGCTACTCACCATGCTCGTTGATGGTTTGTCCATGGCTGACATACTCAGCGCCCGTGTCAAGGAGCCACCGAATACTCTCCTGGTAATCCTTGTGATTCTGGCACTCGATAATAACTTTTTTAATACGGAAAATAAGCTGGTCACGACGCTCAGGCGGGAAATACTCGTCACTGAGGAAGTTCTTCACGCGCGTTGCGTGCTCATTGGCCTTGTCCTTGTGTTCCTGCGGGACGCGACCTAACATGTGGTCCTACGCAACAATGTCAGACAATCTTCTGTGTTGAGCATGACGGGAAGCTTACCCTCATACCAGCCATTTTACTCTTTACACGGCCCTTGCGCGTGCTAACGTCTGCCCCCTCGTTTTCCGTAATGTTTTGTTCAATATCTTCCTTCTGTGCATATGCCTCCTGGCATGCACGTCCTACTGCCTCATTCTTCCTGTGCTGGGCTTCGTACACTGCCTCGTCCCCGCGGACCTCATCACCTTGATCGGTCTTGATGGAGGTACCCTGAACGACTTTGTTCCTTGGGTCCTGCGCAATGCGATGGCCGGTCGCTGGAACGGGCACCTCAGGAACCTGTATACATTTGTCAGTGATCTAGATTCGTCATGAGACAGTTCTCAACTCACGGGAGTCTCATCGGGTCCTACTTGGCGACCGCCCTCAGAGATGAAGACTTGATCTGGGCCTGCTTGATCGACCTGGCGAAGGCGCTCCTCATTTGGACGTGCCAGCTCGGCTGCCTTCCCCGCACTCTTCGCGAGTAAATCGCGTCCAACCACACCAAAGTCGCCGACAAGCTTGCGAACTTCAGCATTAGTGAGCACGAGCGTAGCGAGGGTGCGCAAATGTTGTGCAGCCTGGTCGGTATCTGCCTGGACTTTGTTCTGGTCGACAGGGATGAGCTCGTTGGGGTCCTTCTTCGCGCGAATGGTAACGGTTCGACGGGTGTGCCAGACGAAGTTCTGAAGAAGCTCATCGGCATTCTTTTGACGTACAATGGCACGAAGACCATCGACGATCTCGCGCGAGTCTAGTATGAGTTGACGACCAGATGGTGATAGTGCATCAATGTCCACCGGAGAGTGACCGAGAGTATAGTCGAGCATAGCATCGATCTGGTCGTTAGTGGGTAGACGTGACTCGCGAAGGGCAGTAACGACTCCGTAGAAGTGCAACTTGCGATCGACGTCTGCCTTCTTCTTGTCGTAATTGACCGGCTCGGTGACAGTACCGGGTTTAGGGTGGTCACTGATATCCTTGGAAGCTTGAGGAAGAGACATGATGGTAGTTGGTGGTCAAAATTTGTGGAGACTGAAAAGTGGACGTTCGCGAAGGAGATCGAGGTCGTGAGAATAGGTAGAAATCATTGGAAAAGCAGCAGCCCGTAAGCATATATATCGCAGCTCGTTTGTGCTTCGTCATAGGTTGAATGAACTCCACTTGCTAGATCTGGTGTCGCAGTGCGTCACCAGCCAAGAACACCACGGGAGGACGCGCAACGTAACCACACGCGTCACCGAGGAAAGAATAGATGCGGTAGAGGGGAAATATGCTGGCCACAGTGGCCACTGCGGCTCCACCAAGGATGATGTAATCGCCCGCTGATCACAGGTGCTGTGCTGCGTCTCCTAAATTTGGACGACGCCCGATAAGCCTTCAGCATCTGCTCGGCATGTGCTGAATGGATTGAAAAGGCAAAGGCAACTCACCAAAGGACAACAAAACGCTCAAAAATCACTAAGTACTTTCCACCGAAGAATGAATTCAAGCACGCCTGAGGCTGCAAGATGATCAGCACAACAATATGTGCTTGTTTGTGTTCCGAAGTGATGATGAGACTAACCAAGAGGGGATACTCCGTTTGGCATATTGATGGAGCCTTTCGAGGGAGCTCGCAAAAAAGGAACAAGAACCCATGCGAAGGGACGATATATGCGCCTTATATACTTCATTCACGGAAGATGCGGCGGACTGCGAATTCTTGACATGCAGAGAGAGGAAGAGCAGACCTGCCTCATAAGGAAGGTCCCTGTCTCGTTTAGGAAGGTACGGGGGCCACGCCACATGTCCCCTTTCCCCTCATGGAAAGCCTGACCATCTTTGAACCGCCACTATGCCTTGGCCAGCCAAAGTTGTCCGCCAATTCGAAAAGGTCCCTGCCAACCCTTCCGAGGCCGACTTCCACGGTCCCTACAACAAGCTCCTGTACACCCTCTTTCCTCCGGACACCGATTTTATGGTTGATTTCCAGTACGTGCGGGGGCCATGGGAGGCAGCGGACCTTGTTTTCATGTTCGAAGTCGTGTTCGAAGATAAACCGGTCTTCATACTGGAGCTGAAGCCACCCGGGCACCTTCGATATCCTTCCATGCGCAAGGCTGCCGACCGACAGATTCGATCTCGCATCAGGGATCTGTGTGGTCCGTCATAATTCTGCATCTCACTAGTTTGGGGCCATAACTGTTTTGGCTCTACAGATAACTGCCCTCTGCCTGTTCTCCACGCCGTCAGTGCATTCGGGACCAGGCTCTGCTTCTATAGGAAGCCTCAAGGTCGGGCCATGGAGCCCCCCTCGATTGCCGCCGATCCTGAACTGGAGACGGACACGGCGCCGCGAGAACGCTGGGACTGTGATATCCTCGAGGAGGAAGGAGCGCGAAGATTTCAAGCCGTGGTGGAAGAGATAAAGCAGGCCTGTGCGGCTCTCTGAAGCAATTGGTACGTTGTCGCTACGTCCAGTGTGAAGAACAATGTCCTGTGCGATCCATGTACGATACGAAAATGTGGCGCATATTCTTCGCTGTTCGCGTTGAAGATGCTAATATAGTACCCCCGCTTTCTGAGTTGACGGACTAGTTCCGGAGACGAATGCAAAGTTAGTAACTGGATTTAGCGATAGTGATGTGTAGTGCTAAAACATGGATTGGGGCGAGAGGATAAATCGGCCAGATACAATGTCTGTGAGGCAGGAATGCCACGTACCAAGGGCAGCCGGAAGGTCCAGCTGGAACGATGAGAGTGGATAGTCAACACCGACAGAATCGAGCAGAAGTCTACCGTAAGGTCTCGTTCAAACCTCTGTCATCATGGTTAGAAAGCCGTGTACGGCAGACGGAGTCCATTTTCTGCCTGAGCCCTCGTCATGAAGTTCTATAATTGCTTCACAAATTACTAGTCTGAGAATGCGGCGGAATGCTCATGAATTTACCTCAAACGGGATCGCGAAGACATAGCTAAGGTATGCCTGCGTCAGACGTCGGAGGAAGTGGCCGACGCTCTGAGACATCGCGCAAGCTCCTTGACTCCAAACTTCCATGGAATGGCTGTGCTGAGCGTCTCAACTGAACTCCTCATAGCAATTCGAGAGGATACGTTGGGCGAGCTGGACATAAATTTCATTGATCATTCGTAAACCTGCGTACTGTCAAGTTTGTGCCGTGAGAGACGGGTAATTAATAGAGTGATATGCTCCGATCCATATGAGTTGGAGTAACCATCCATTAAAGCACAGCACTGGGCGCTAAGCATTAAGCGAGGAAGATGGCATCAGATATCATTTACCTAAGACTTCCAAGAGCAAAAGGTGAGGCGAGGA
>NW_024468520.1:637303-734005 GCF_001632365.1 Laetiporus sulphureus 93-53 | reverse complement strand
ACCTAACCGAGACAAAAGTATTCGTACAATTCGAACAAACAGCCTTTTAGCAGGCATGTACAGCGCGTTGAATCCTGATCTCGATCCCTCACTTGGTTTCGCTGCTGGCTTGGGAGAGCAGCTGAGATACCTTGCTGTGTCGAGGTTTGATGCTACAGAGGAACGGCTTCGGGTGTCTACGCATTTGAATGGTTGGCGTTTCTCGTGCACAAATGCCAATCAATGCTAGGCCCGACTCTCACCTTACGGCCCCGGGTATGAACTCTGGGACAGGGATGACCTCCTGTCCCGCCTCGTTGCGTTCTCTTCCAATATCCATCGTTGCTACTAGATTCGCTGCAATGAGCCAGAAGCTCGAGTCAGCGAGCATGCGGCCAGGGCAAACCCTGCAGTCGATGTGAGCAGCGATACATGATGCACACTGACGGATACATGTCTTACCTCCGTCCAAACCCAAAGATAAATGTGGAAGGATCGGGTATGTCTTCCGTATCCGCGGGAGTCTTGCGGAAGCGTTCTGGGTCGAAGACCTCTGGCGCAGGAAACATTTCCGGATCTCGTGTCATACCCCTAGCAGATCAATAAGACAGGCTTTACTGTGAACGTGAAGAAATGGTCTACCAAATGTTCGCTATGATCATAGATCTTCCAGGGATGTAGTATCCGCGATATTCATCATCATCAGCGACTTGGTGAGGCACACCTGAACGACGGTTCAATCATGCCTTCTGCTGAGCCTTGAATGCTACATACCAAGAGGAGCGGGAGCGGCCCAGCTAAGACGATGAGAGTAACTAATGAACAGTAACACGGAGATGGGCAGGAGCGTACCGGAACGTCTCCTTCAACACGCTCTCCAAGTAGGGCAGCGACGGTCTGTCAGTATAGGTTGGGAGCCATGAACGACCGACGACTGCGTCCATCTCCTCCTGAGCCTTCCGATAGATATCGGGGAACAAAGTCATGGCTAAGACAAACGACGTGATCGCTGTAGCGGTCTGAAACCGTCGTGTGAGCCTCGATCCAAACGTAAAAGAGCAATACCAACGGTGTCGATACCAGCTAATGGACGAGAGTGTACTCAGAAACTGCTCCGGATGTTTTCCATCGCTCTTACCTTGATACATGACGGATGCGCCTGCCCTGATACCAATTTCGTCCTCGGCACTGGTAGGACCGGTGGATGTTTCCTCGAGCAATTTACTCACATACGATGGTTTTGCGGCGCCACGTGCCTGGATCCGTTCAGACAATGTGACACAAGTAACGAAATTTACCATACCATCTCGTCCTTGACCCTCATGAATGGGACGTTCATGGCTTCAAATGCCGACCGCCTGATCTCCAAGGCTTGACGTTTGAAGCCTGCACCTAGCATCCACGCTGGGATATACTGCACTGTTGACATATTTGGAAGGAGGGTGGTCAGCGCCAGATAACGTGCGACGGGTAGATATCAGAAGCGTGAAACAACACCTACATATGGGAGCGAAGTCGACCAAAGTCGAGCCAGCTCCACCGGCTTCAACAATTCCCGTAAAGGCTTCGTCTGCCTTGACCACGAATTCGTCGTCATCGGACGTGACGGTATGTCCGTAGCTGATCTCGAACAAGACGCCGGCCGTATATCTGTTCTAACTGTTAGTATCTTCGACGTTCTGAACAGATCGAGCTGACCTCTTGATGTGCGACGCGAAGTCCTTAGGCGTTCGAATCAATTCCGAGAGGAACCGCACCATTTCTCGCCGCTGAACTGGCTGGAAACTGTTGAGTGCAGTCCTGGTCAAAAGAGTCGCCTGGAACCACTTCCTCTGTTGACGCCAAGCATCGCCGTACTTCATGAGAACAAGATTCGGGTGAAAAGCCTTGATTCTGAAACATGACGCGTCGCCAATAACGATCACGATGAATGGAAAAATTGCATGCAACGCACAGTTCGGCATACATCACAAAACGGGGCCTATCTGAATATATTGCACCACGCTTCTCCAACAGCTCACGAGCAGCGTGTACGGAGTTGAGGATAATGACATGCTTATGAAACAAGCGTGCATAAACGACATCCCCTGCTTCCGCCTGAGTAGCTGCTGGCAAAGCTTCTACGAGCAGAGCATACCAAATCTGTTGCCCCATTCGGCAAAAGTAAGCTCCTGCCTCTCGAGCGGTACCTGAAGGACGTTTCCGATAATAGGAAGTCGCTTTGGGCCAGGAGGCAGGTGTCGGTCCCTCGCTCGTACCCAAGAACGGAGGAGGACCAGACACAGCAGCACGACACATATGAGTACCGGATTCGCAGATAACGTCGGAAGAATGGTAGTCATCATTCCATGATGAGAGGGTTGTCAACAGCCTCTTTATACTGGACGAAGGGCCAGATCGTGGGGCACGCTGGACCTGCGGATGTAATGCCATCCGCTCCCCGATTGTCACAAGGGCAAGGGATGTATCGTGAGGTGTTAGGAATGACCCGGGTCCGCTGGTGCTGCCATATTTGACGGACTGTGGCGATCGATGAACACAATGAGGTTCATGCTTCTATCTGATTCATAATTCCAGAACATGCCTAGCGTTCTCTATTACATGTCGTGACATGTGAGGGCACCGTATCATAGTGTCGCTGAGGATTGTGCTCGCCTTTGGATATTCGTGAATACATTGGAGGAGCTAGATGGGGCTCTCATTGACCTGTTGTAGACAAGCATGCTTTTCTGGGGCTGTCATGAGTGTGGGCCTTCACTGAACAGGTGTCATGTTTCTTTCGTGTGCTGGAGCGATGGTATCGTGAGACTCACCCTGTTGAAATGCGGAATGCATCCAATCTAGATCTGCCTGGCTGCTAGACAGGCTAGTCACAGTCAGCACGGCGAAAGGAGCGACCGGAACCACAATAACTAATTGAGCATGTACCAACCTCGAGGCCGCCAGTTACGTAAAGGATCACATCGAGTCTAGGAATGAGTATAAGTCTTCGAGTTATTCGTCGTGGATACGCCAACCCAAACGCAATCCAGCCATTCCAATATCAGAAGTGCTGAGTCGCTGGTAAGTTGGACGCCAAGGAGCAGTCCCTGGCTTGGGGAAGCCACATGAGCACAGTGCGCACGTTGCGCGGTCGCATTTACTAGACGGAGAGTCTCGCCGAGGCTACTGACGTAAATTTCAATACTTATCTTCAACGCCGGAAGATCCCATTTTGTCCTTCAAGTTTGAGGATCTCCGTCGCCAAAGTTGTCATAACAGGATCGTCAAGATGAGTCACCACTGAATGAGAAGCCGAAACAGTGGTTCAAGAACGTAAGAGCATGACAACGACGCGCGAAAATGCTTGATTACACAGACGGTCTAAGGCGAGCACTGCCTATCAGATACGATGCCACACGACGTTCTAGTCATAGAACACCAGCAAGCGCAGCTCGATCGACTCCCTGTAAGGTGCATCCTCGGGAGTGCTCGGATCAGGGAACGCCGTATGCGGCGTGAGCAGAGCAGTCCCGTCATCCGTCTTCGAATCAAAGCTGCGTACCAGATCAGCCGTCCGCAGGCGACCGCATCCAAAGAACTCACCATTTGATCAAGACAAGCTCGTCAGGTTCCATCCCACGCAAGTATTTCCACCTGTGGGATGGGTTGTACTTGACACCCAGCGTCTCGCCTTCCCTGTCCGGATACACCAGCGTCACCGGCACCAGATCCGCCTTTGGATCGACCGAGCGATAGTCGCACAGCGCAAGTGGCCAGTCGTACGCGGCGTACTTGATTGGCCGCCAAAGGTTGATGATTTGGAAGCGGCGCCGGACGAGGACGGGAGCGTCAGTTGGGGGGAGGTGACGGTGTACGCGAGCAATGGCGGACGCGGTGGTCTGGTCGACGTGTACCAGCGGGACTGGCTGTCGCTTGTTGGGCGCGTCATCGACCTCGCCTGGGCGACGGCGGCGGATAGCTGGCTGAAGATCAGCCACTGGTATATGTAAGCCGACGAGATGTGAACTCACTGTGGTCAAAGGGAACCACACGGCTCGCGCCCATGAGCTCCTTGACGAGTGCGATGCTCTCCGGATAGTACTCCGCCTCGATCGCCCTATCATCCGTGAAGTCCTTGTGTGATGACGCACGGCGGAAGAACTGAAAGCCCGCCGTATCCAGCGTCACCGAGTCCTCCCTTCCACGGAGGTTCTCGATCTCGACCTCGTGCGGCTCGTCACCGTAGTTGCGTTTTAACTTTCCGGTTGAGGAATCCGCGTTGATGTTGTTGTAGGGCTTGGAACCATCCAATGGAGGAGAATAGTACATGAGAGTGGCACTAACTTTGTCGGGCTCCGCGGATGACATGGTGATGAAAGCTGAGAGATAGTGGTGAAGTCAATTAGTGAGCGGAAGTAACAGTACTGCGAGACGGCTGGTGAGTGAGCGGAAGATCACGCAGGGCCGGTTTATATAAAGAGCACTAGCCTTGTGTTCGCTGAGGGTCCGTGAGATGACGTGCTCGGAGTTCTTGCTGACTGACTTTCCGCGCTGACAAAGTCCTTGGTCGACTTATGTACAGACCCAACGGTACTCCGATATCGGTGCTGACCCATGGCAGCTACAGAAGCGCCATACAGCGCCATACATCTGCTTTCAAGGGTGGCAGGTCGGCCGTGTATGCGAAGCTAGTCTCCTGGATGGATCATGGATCGCAGTGTGCGAATGCACATAGGATAGATCTTCTCGGGTCGTCCGGACGAGGTAGGTTGTTCATGCAACACAGATGCAAAAAAAACACGGGCATGCATGCAGACGTTCCGCCCCGAGAACGGAGTGAATCGACAGAGATGGTGCCCACAGCTCCAACGAATCATCCAGAAATGCTTGAGGCCTTAGAATAAAAACTAAAAACTTGATTATGCGCATATGTTAACGTTGCAGGTTGTTCGACTGAAGCCTGTAGCATTGCTTCCGCGCATTGTACTCCAAGCATAAACCCAAGTCCTCTTGTGCGCAAGCATGAACATCAGGATAGCTGACACGGGCATATCAGGCCAGACTCGGCGATTATTCGCTTGGTGGCGTCAGCATCTGGACTGAGTCCGGCAACGTCCGCGGCATTCATAAGCGTGGCTGTGGACGACGCTGCTCTCCTTCCAACTACCACCACTACCTCCATCGCTCTCTCACACCATCAATCTAACTCTTTACAACGTGAGTACTCGTCAGCGTACGCGATATCGCGAGTGGCGCTGAATTCCTGTGCAGCATGCAGATCTTCGTGAAGACTCTCACCGGGAAGACCATCACGCTCGAGGTCGAGTCCTCGGATACCATTGACAACGTCAAGGCCAAGATCCAGGATAAGGAGGGGTGAGTTTGTGCTATTTGAGGATATGAGAGGTGGTTTGGATGAGAGGCTGACCGCCTGATCTTGCAGAATCCCCCCTGATCAGCAGCGCCTGATCTTCGCTGGCAAGCAGCTTGAGGATGGTCGCACTCTCTCGGACTACAACATCCAGAAGGAGAGCACGCTCCACCTTGGTAAGTAGCTATAGATTGCTTGTCATGCCACAGCGGCTAACGTGAACGTCCAGTTCTCCGTCTCCGTGGCGGTATGCAGATCTTTGTCAAGACCCTCACGGGTAAGACCATCACCCTCGAGGTTGAGTCCTCAGACACCATCGACAACGTGAAGGCGAAGATCCAGGACAAGGAGGGCATTCCTCCGGACCAGCAGCGTCTCATCTTTGCTGGGAAGCAACTCGAGGATGGCCGCACCCTCTCTGACTATAACATCCAGAAGGAGAGCACCCTCCACCTTGGTACGTTTCGTCAATCATCCTGCTCGTGTTAATATTTATCGGTCGCTGTCAGTACTCCGTCTTCGTGGTGGTATGCAGATCTTCGTCAAGACATTGACCGGCAAGACGATTACCCTCGAAGTCGAGTCGTCTGACACGATCGACAACGTGAAGGCAAAGATTCAGGACAAGGAGGGTATCCCTCCAGACCAGCAGCGTCTCATCTTCGCCGGGAAGCAACTCGAGGATGGTCGCACCCTTTCCGACTATAACATCCAGAAGGAGAGCACCCTCCACCTTGGTATGTCTCGTCGGTCATTCCATCCGTGTTGGTATTCATTCGTCCTTATCAGTCCTCCGTCTTCGTGGTGGTATGCAGATTTTCGTCAAGACTTTGACTGGAAAGACGATTACCCTCGAGGTCGAGTCGTCTGACACTATCGACAACGTGAAGGCCAAGATTCAGGACAAGGAAGGCATTCCTCCGGACCAGCAGCGTCTTATCTTTGCCGGCAAGCAATTGGAGGATGGCCGTACGCTTTCCGATTACAACATTCAGAAGGAGAGCACTCTTCACCTCGGTATGTTCTGTTGCTACTAGCTATGGCGATGCCTGACTGACGACGCGCATAAAGTCCTCCGTCTCCGTGGTGGAATGCAGATCTTCGTCAAGACGCTGACGGGTAAGACGATCACCCTCGAGGTCGAGTCGTCCGACACCATCGACAACGTCAAGGCAAAGATCCAGGACAAGGAGGGCATCCCGCCAGATCAGCAGCGTCTTATCTTTGCTGGCAAGCAGCTGGAGGATGGCCGTACTCTTTCTGACTACAACATCCAGAAGGAGAGCACTCTTCACCTTGGTATGTATTGACTACTACCCAATTTGGTGATGCTTGACTAACGGTGCGCATATAGTCCTCCGTCTCCGTGGTGGAATGCAGATCTTCGTCAAGACGCTGACGGGTAAGACTATCACTCTTGAGGTGGAGTCGTCCGACACGATCGACAACGTCAAAGCGAAGATCCAGGACAAGGAGGGCATCCCACCCGACCAGCAGCGCCTGATTTTCGCGGGTAAGCAGCTGGAGGACGGTCGCACTCTTTCGGATTACAACATCCAGAAGGAAAGCACGCTCCACTTGGTGCTGCGTCTCCGTGGCGGCCAGTGAGCGCTGTCGCCTGTTGTAGTTAGATGTACGAGGTTTCTTCTTGATCATCGTTGTACTGTCATTGTTGTATTGTGCGCATTCTCATAGTATATGATCCACGACGCTCGGTCGTACCCTGTGACAGCAGCGGTGTGAGAATTGGCCATGAGAGCACGCGTTGTGTCGCGATGCGCGGCAGAAGCGAGCGCATAGGAACGGCGACGGGACACGTCGCAGTACGCGGGAGTAAAGAGTATTCTGTTCGAGGGTCTAGTCCATGCCTACACCCGAGCATCAGATGAGTATAAGGCTGTGTCTGCGGAGGATGTCAAGTTCGGTGAGATTCCTAAACGTCTCCGCTCGTGTGCGTCGTGACATGCTACAGAGCCCGGTACACGGCAGAATGCGAAGAAAGCTGACGGTGTAAGCGCCCCATTCTCTCAGGTTTCACGCCGAGTTTCTGGTGCCGATCTCTACCGCCGGCCACCCATTGGAGTCCGTCGTGAGTACTTAGTCGTCCCACGAGCAACGATCTCTCGTCGCCGACGACGATGTTCTACGCACCAGAAGTCCCTTTGCACATGGCCCATCGTCCATGACAGTCAGCGCAGCACAATCGATAGTGATCAAGATATCTACCCCTCTCTCTGAGAAGGCGGGCCCGTTCGACGTCAATTCGGGGGCCCCCAAGGAGTGGGTGCAGCCTACAAATGAAACGGATCCGACCAGTCGAGCTATGCAGCTCTTGTCTTGCGACGAGGACACACTGAGAGTGGGGCACTCTGGACGCCATTGGGTAGAGCTAGTCTGGGCGAGATCATTGTATCCGGGGCGATCAGTCAAATTTCCATAGCACCAGCGAACCCCCGCGCGCGCCCCAGGGATCGTCGATGCCTCTCTAAAGTTCTCGACCCACGACGGCCGGACGGTTTTTGCCGAGCGCGTCTGCGGTGGTCGCGAGAGCAAGATGCCACCAGCGGGTTCCTCAGCCAGACTCGCGGGACATTTACTGCACGCGCTATCGCTGAAGGTGCAACCGTCCGACGGAGCGGCGGAAGCAATATGGACGATGCCACGTTGAATGAACACACGCAGGAAAATCCTCCTGCCGCCACGGCAGTCGCGCCGGTCAGCTAGTTCGTCCTCCTATAGTTAGCGGCCGCTTAATGATCGAGATTGTTTCGTCCTGTCCCTCGCGGGCATGGACCGTCCCTTAAATCTGCCAGGAGGGCGGGAACCCGCGCCGTTCGCTCTGCATTCTCTACTCTGCGTTCCCCGCCTTTCTCTTCACCCCGCTGCATGTGGCACGTGACGCGGCAACTCTGGCAAGATGGTGCAAGTGACGCCTTCAAATGCCCGCACGAGCTTGGGCTCTCTCGTAATTGGCGGTTTGGCGGCGACTGCGTGAGTTATCGTGCACTTTGATGCCATATGATGTGTGGTTGACACCGCGGCAAGGCTCTCGGGCGTGGTCATGATGCAAACTATTCTATACGCACGTATATTTGAGAAGGACGCTACGATCCTAAAGACAATTGTACGCTTATTGCGCCGCGCATATATGACCACATACTCACTCGTTATAAGATAGGTTGCAACGATCTTGTATGTCCCCGCTGCATCTTGCAATCCAATGCTGAATATTGTTCAGTGCCCTAGATATCTTCCACACATGCCTGGTTTGGGCGGCTATGTGGCAATATTTCGTATCCAGTTTCGGAGACGCGAATATAACTGATCACGTATTCTGGTATGTCGTATGCGTCCGTCCTATCACACTGGCCATGTCGCTGAGCCCTTCACAGGACCGCTGGGGTATGTTTCCCCCAACGACTGTGAACGACCGAGCCTGACGTTTCTAAAATTCCATACAGCTCACCATTGCAATGACTGTGTGTCTTTTTGGTTTTCTTGTGAGCTAGGTGGGCTGATGAAACTGCGTAGGCGATCACCACTTTTGTTGTCCACATGTATGTGCAAAATATCCGTGAACGTGCCGCCTGACTGACGCAGCCTCTCCTTAGGTTCTTTTCTTATCGCTTGCTGAGACGTGAGTCACGGTGTGCATCTGTTGGCAACCCAGCGATTGATCCAGATTGGTACGCTTCTAGTCAGCAGGGGCAATTACTTCATCACTGTCCCGATGGTGCGTCAATTATTTCACAATGGAAACACCCTCGAATATTCTGATATGGTTCTGCTAGGTGCTTGTGGCCTTCGGGCGATTAGGTGTGTTACCCTGCGCTCGCGCCATATCTGTTACTTATCGGCCACCTTATCCTTAGTGTCCGCTGTTGGTAAGAAAGTCCGATATTCTTGAGCGCTCATGTGCTTAATATCTCGTACCAGCTACATCTGCAGAAATGTTGGTCATTTCCATGCCATCTCAATTCTATCCGTTTTTAAAGCTAATCGCTGACTCACAGGATCCGCGCACGGAGCTACTACGAGTTCTACGCCCACTATCGGGTGAGTCAATTGGTCCGCCGGCCATACATCAGCTGTTCAAGTCCCTGCAGTGGCTCTTCACGCTAGGTCTGGTCTTGTCGACCGCAGCTGACATCACGATCACTTCCGGTTTATGTATTTTCTTGCGAATCAACAGGCACGGCGGCAGTGGGCGGTAGGCAGAGTGTCAGCCGATTTTGGAGCGCCCGTTGACATTTGACACAGGTTAGACCATATCTTGAACTCCGTGACGCTGTACACGGTAGAGAATGGGATGATTACCTGGTAGAACCTTTCCGCATATTTGGCGCGTATGCTGCTGACGGTTTTTTTTAGCGTTGCCACTGTGCTCTCCTTAATCTTTGTGAGTGCTATCGACGATTCTGCATCCGTATCTTGTATGATCTGATGGTCTCTTGACTGCAGTGGCTTGTCAAGCCCCACGCTCTTATCTATCTTGGCCTTCATTTTGCAATCAGTAAACGTAGGTGATCCATGAATATCTCACACGCCAGCGTCCACTCACATGCCCTTTCGCATTTCGCAGTTTACGCTAATTCTTTCCTGGCATCGTACGTCTCTTACAGTTACTCGCGCTCTATGTCCGCACTGAACCCTTCCTCCGTCAGCATGAACGCTCGGAAGCTGCTGCGCACCCAGAACGCGACGAGTTCGGAAGAGGAAGGACACCGGCTTCCAGTCATCTTCGCCCATCACATCTCTCACGATAGACGGGACTCGGTACGTTTCCCCTCCGAGGTTGATCTCTCCACCCTCAGAAACAGCCGATTCTGACGAAATGGTACGCACTGTGCAGGCTGACGAAGTCGACCTCACCGGCACGAAGGTGCGTCCCCCTCTTCTCTCTATGCTCTGTACTTCGTCGCTGATGGGCGTCATGGTTTAGTTACAAATTAACGTGGACAAGACGGTGGACTACGTGACGGATGACCCGATACCGTCGCCGCCTCGGCATCATTCTGGTGGCTCTAAAATCGTCGCTGAATGAGTTACATATGACGGATCGATCGAGATGTTGAATTCGCCGTTGTCTGGGTGGTTCTGAGCGGGCGCGTGAGGCTTGCCTTGTGATTACCTATTGGACTGCTGCGCTAGTGTGACTTGCCAATAGAAACATCTTGTGCTTGGAGCTGGCGAGACCGAGTGAGAATACCGATGATGGCATCGTGCTCTACTGCGGCGTGGAGCTCGAAACGCGAGCATCAAACGTGTCGGTGTTGGTTGATGCGTGCAGCTTCAGAGTGGTGATGGAGGCCATGCACGATGCTCGTGTCTTTCATTTCAGCGATAACAGCCATGCAATTTACTATCGCCGCAGTAAAGCTACCGCACCTTCGGTAAGACCGCGGCCTCGCACTCGTTGGAGGCGGTAGCGATGGCTAATTTATCAGACGCACGAGATGGGATCTGTACCTCTTTAGTGCAAATGGGCTGCTCCTCAGGTGCGCAGGATTAATATGTCGTACTGATTAGCGCGACTGAGTGTCATTTCATGACCTATTATATGGGCGTTGGTCAATAACCGGATCACGGAGGCGGGAGGGCACGCCTTCGAGGGCATGCTCGGAGCGTTTCTTGCAACGCCCTTGATACACCACGAGGAAGTAGCAGGGTGAGCCTCGGGCCTCGAGAGATTGGCCAGATCAGGATATGCAATTCATCAGTGATTTAATGTCGAGTACTTATGTTCTCTCTCCCGCCGGTTCTCTTCTTGCCATCTCTCCTCTTCGCGGACATTCAATCGTACCCAACTTGCAACTCGCGATCTGCCCTTCGATACGCCGATCAAAATGAACTACAACGGTGTATACACAGATGCTGCATATCACCGTTCGAAGCATTCGCACTCTCACCATCGCCACAGACATCATTCATCTACGAACGCGATGCCTCAGACGATTCCTTTTCGACGATCGCATACCGCGGATACCTACAGCCATCCCAATCCGTGGACTCCATGGGATGACATGGCGCAGACTCTATCTCGGGTCTTGGAAGAAGACATGGCAGCGATGGCCTGCCAAACCGAGGATATGTTCCGGCGAGCGCTACAGCAGCAAGAACACTATTTCCGCAGCGACAATACGTTCCGCGCGACGTTTGACACCAGTTCCTTGAGCTCGCTGTTCTTCGGGGACGATCACCATCAAGCTTACAAGGAGGCGTGGAGAATAGATGCGCAGAGGTTGAGAGAGCAGGAAGACGCGATGAGAGAGCAGTTAAGGCGATTGCAGCAGGCCAGGCTAGAAACGGAGAGGTGTAGGGCTGCGTATGAGAGGCAGAAAGCGGAGGATGCGGCTAGAGAGCAGAGGCGGAGGAAGCGGGAGAACGCACGGCGCGATGAAGCTGACAAGAAGGCATGGCAACAAGCGTACGAGGCAAAATGGGCGGATATCACATCCACTTCTGCGACACCCGCTGAACTCACGTTTCGCGCGATTCCGTGGCCGATGTTCTCGGAGCCACAGTCGGTCGAGGAGATAACCCCGTCTGCGGTGAAGGCGTTCGTGCTGTCGCCCTTGCACTCGGAGGGTCAGTCTCGGAAGGAGAGGATCAAATCGGCGCTGAAGAGGTGGCATCCTGATCGATTCGGGAGAGTACTGGTTCGGGTGGTCGAATGCGACAAGGCGAGCGTGGAGGAAGGTGTCGGAATCGTTGTTCGGTGTTTGAACGGTCTGCTGGAGAACGAGACCGGAAGAAGCTCTTGAGGTGAGCTGCGTACTCGTTGATGGTACTTGCATCGCACTTGTACTGACGGCGAAGGATTATCAGCTTTATACTTGGGCAGATCACTCACTACGCTGTCCCCACCCGACGTTATGAAATTACCGGGTATGCGATGGCACGGTGTAGAATTGCAGGCAGGCTTACGCCGTACTACGGACGCTTGGCGCCGATTTAGCGGTCCATCGACCCCTGATGTGGCCCGCATCTCAGGACTCACCACGACGATTTCTCAAGGAGTCCTCTATCAGTTTCTCTTCCAAACTTGAAGCCGCGATGCGACAACAAAGACTTGTCCGGACAATGGTACTAAGCGAAAAATCCATCTTAGTCGATCGTGACTTGGGTGAGAAAAGGATTGCCCAGATTGGGCGAGTCCCGACATCATGGCTTGTCGAGTGATCATCATGTTCACCTTGTGACTCTTCTTCGTTATCCACGCAGAGAAAATGGCATATCGTTCTTTTGCTTTCAGGCTCTGTCGCTGGTGTCGGGGCAGACAGTCGAATACAAGCTTGTCGCAACCTGTTTGATACTGGGACGATATATGAATGTAACTGCAGTATGAAATTTCCTATGACATACCTGCAGAGAGCCGATCCAGCTGACATTGGGACGAGTTGGACGTTCCAGCGAGTGTAAAGTACGCCTGATTGACACCAAACGAGTACGAGCATCCGAATATGCAAAATAACACAGTAAAGCTGAGCATGGTGCGATCAAGCCCTCTCTCCCAGATAGAAACAAAGCCGACTCAATCTCCGAGGACGGACATCCACGTATGGAGGCCACCATCTTGGATTTCTACTGGTAGTGGCGCAGGACTCAAGAAAGGAGCTTCTGTGAGCTGACGTCCTGGGTGTCTCCCTTCGGCAGCTCCGAGTCTGCCCCGATTTGTTGCAGTTTGAATTCTTCGACCGCGGACATTGCGGGCGGTGGTTGCAGGGAATGCCTGTTCTCGATGAACTCGGACAAATGCACTCGTTGCAATGGTGGACTAATGCCTTGCTGTCGAAGTCATCGATGAAAGAACGCAGGTCTGCTTCAAGACGGAGCACTGAACTGCGAAGCCCTTACCAATCATGAGACGTGATACCCGAGGAACCAACGGGAATTTGATGCTTCGAGACATCATGACGAGAAAACAGTAGCATCCATTCCGCCGGTCGACGCTTGCCAAATGTCCTCGCCTCTCGGAAGAGCTGCGGCGCATGGAGTCATGTTCCAGGGTCCGATAGGAATCATGATAAAACCGTTTAGAGTGCCTTACGTTCGCAGAGAGCACCATCCTGCGTGAAACCCGTGAGCTAGATTCAAGACACCATGTCTCCTCCCAAAGATCACACATGGGCCAAGCAGGATTCGTCGGAGTAATGGAATCGCACCCGCTGTGGAAAAAAGATATCTTAAAGTATGCCATCCCTCGAAACACCTCATGACACTGGAGTCTGTGCTTCCTATCCTAGGGTCTGATCCAAAAGATGTTCTAGTCTCCGAGAGCGCCCAAAAGGCGATGCTTTTGTTTAATGTGAGACGCGCACGCACCAGGATGATGTTCATCTTGAAACACCCGAGTGGATGGGCAAAAGTGATCAAGAATCAAGCTCCTCGAGCAGTTGAGGTGGTCTCTCTATAGGCATGCCTATGAGCAGCATGCTCACATGCCTCGTAAAACAGGGCTGGATTTCGGCGTCTGCCGGGGTATGCCTCGTCTCAGACAACTTGCAAGTGCACGCGGCTGGCATTTAAAGTCATGGCCTCTGACAAGTCTATCTCCTCACACATCACAAACGTTGATGGCAACTGGGGTGCAATGTGTTTTGATTCATTATCACTTACATCCCCCGGTCTTCTACATACATTTCATCGCCCACCAGAACTTACACAATGATCCGAGTTGCGATGGACAGCCACCGACCAATCACTGGACCCTTTTCCTCCAAACAAGTTCCACAGCCTCTATTCACGTCGAGTTGTCCCTGGTGAAGTTGGGAGACCTGGTATGGTCGTTCGCGAAGACGAAACCTGCAAATTTACAGACGATCACATCTACAAGGTGTCAACGGAGGCTGCCTGTGGAATCACTGTGGAGAACATTCTCACTGTGATTATCAAGCATAAAAGGGACAACTATATTTTCGCACCCATCGGAGAGGGATGTGGATACTGGTTGCATACACTCGCGCTCGACCTTGCCAATGCGAGCATTATCTCAACGAGCGCTGCAAATGAGGCCAGAGTGGCGCTGACCAAGTACTGGCCATATCTGCCGGGTACTGCACCTCAGGAGAGGGCCATGGCAGTAGGCCGATTCTTCTAATCACAATGATTCAGTGAGTGCTCCTTGCTCATGCCTCTTTATCTCCATTTCTGATATTATTGTTCTAGCAGTCCTAGGCATGCATGGTCACCCTGTTTAATGGCTGCCTAGTGCTGTTACATGCCCATCAATAATTCAAGCACTACCATGTACAGTGCGTTACTGTCTGTACTACCTATCTGCCCTCCCTATATCATTGTGTGCCCCCACCACTGATTGCTGCACAAGCAAAGACGAGTGTTAGCACACTAGGACCGTGGCAGTTCACATTCGCACCATAACAAACACTATATCCTATCCACACACCATTCACTAAGCAAGATTGTTGCAGTGTATGGCATACTTTGAGTCATGAAGCACTATTTACTGACAGAGAATGGTGTTTTATCCAATCTAGTATATGTCAAAGATCGCTGGCGCACGATGACAAGCACCTCCTTTCTGTATCGGACTCCAAAATCGCACGTTAGCCAATGAAGGAATGACCACCGTATCCGACCCCATCGTGCAGCCCAACTAGTAGTCACGTCTCAGTTTATTCTGTCCTATCACATCTAATCCTGCTGGTATGTGCACTGTAGCGAGATCCATGCAACTCTCCTTTCGTGACCCGTGCTGCATTAGACGTCGCGAAGCAGCGCCTCATGAATGACAAGGCGCGTGAGTTTTCGGCATTTCAGATTGCTTTAGGGGCGTATTGACACACGAAGGCTATTGGCATTATACAAGGGCTTTTGTGTATGCTCGGCTCGCGTACATATGTATTGCTTTATGATCATTTGATCTTGCCGCACGATCATACTGAAATGCATCCTTGCAGGTGGAGTACACTATACGCATGTTCGTCATTTACGAGAAGTTCCAACTTCTACTCGGTGTCAGAGATTCTAATGGTTTCATAGCGTTTCAACATTAAATTGTTTGTTCATAGGGTTCATTTCGAGTCGGCCCACGAATCTTCTGAGAACGCATGCAGAAATTTATGACTTATCGATCATGATCGCGCCCCGAAATAAGATAGATACTTCCCGCAAAATCCCATAAAGCTATCAGTCTTCAGTACTCAGCAGTACAGCAGGTGAGCGGCCCATTCGTGGCCTGATGCATTGTGGCTGTCTTTGTATTGCCACCCACGTGACCGTGTTTTGAATGTTGAAACAACGCCTTTGTTCTTCTCGTTCGTCCTTTGTACTCGATCTGAAACTTCGACTTCACACTGGCATTTTTTAAGTCAAGCTATTGGCAATTCTGCTGCTAGGAATAGCCAATTCTGGGCTTCTTGATTCTCCACGGCTTTGCTGAATGATATTGTCTGGTTCGGAGCATCTCGCTTTGTAGTGCTGAGAATCTCATACGAGTCACACGAATCCCGCTGCTTAATAGTCGCTGGATCTACGACAGATAAACTCAGTTACATCGTGGTCTAGAACCGGTGATCCAACATCTGTATATCTTCCGAGCTGAGAATGCGGAGTGATTCTTCGTGAGTTCCTCAGCTTTTGTATTGTTTCTTCGACAGAATGCTGTGCTTCGGCTATCTATCGTGGGCGATAGTCGCAGCATTCCACAGACGCTCTCTCATGTCAGCTCTATGACGCATGGATCGCCTGACAGGGTCGAATGTAATGTGGAGGGTCGGCAAGTAATCGGCGAAGCCATGCTGGCAATCATGCTGGCCTTCTGTCTACAGGTAGCACGCAGCTTGTGACTTGTTGTCGAGCATAGTAGCACATGTACGAGCTCTGCTACGTCTGTGCAAGGTTCCGCATTCTAGTATATTTCTCCTGGCCTTTCAAGCTGTATTTATTACTATTTTCGGCTCATACCCTTGTCTTCATTCTGATGCCTTGATAGAGAACCTTCCCCGGTACGTACGTTTCTTGCGGCAACCTCAGCTATAGCTTACCAAGGATGTGTATACACAGAGGCCCTTTCGTCTCCTCTCCCCTGAATCTGATGATGGGGCATCAAACTCAGTTGCTCCAAATTTCGCAACATCGCCCGCGCAAGACTCCTCTTCCCACGGCGCTCCTTCTGAGGCACCCCTTTTCCGGCAGCCAATCGCATTTTCATGGAATGCGAACAACCCCATGGGAGCTGGCGCAACGCATGAGACACATCCTGTGATATCTCGTGCAGCGAATGGGACCGGACAGGCGACAGCAGCCAGGCACCAGCCTGCGCAAGGAAAGAGGAAGTCTTCCAAGGATATGGGGAAATCAACTACATCCCGCAAGCATCACAAGAGGCATACTGGGCCATTGCAGCATTCTGTAGAAGTCCATCCAGCAGAAACAATGACAAGAACCATAATGCGAGCGAGAAAATATGTAAATGAGTCTGCTCTATTTGGTTCTGCACTGCCTACAGAGGGTCCGTTCGTGGCGACGTTCCGACCCGATCAGGCTCAAACTCCCGAATTGGCCATATACGAATCGTCGTACGGCACACCTCAAACAACGCCCCCGCCAACGTCTTCAGTGCACCGCAGTGCCGCCAGTAAGTGCATCTTGTAGTTTCTCCACTCAATGCATGCTACTAACATGGTGGATGCTCAGCTGAAAAACAACCGAGTCGATCGTACTATCGTAACCATCACGACAAGCAACGTGATAAAGCACCTTCTCAGCGCAAACAAGCGGAGCCTTCTGCTGGTACTTCCTCGTCCAACTCTGGCCATTATGCTGCAAACGCCTTTCCACCGGCATTTGATTATTCCTCTAACCCTCGATTCATGAATGTCGTAGCACCTGACAACATCACTCCAGACGGGACTATTGAGTTTTATACAACGTCACATCATCCTACTTCCTCTAGCTCAGCATCCATGACATACCTTCAGTCCTCGCAACCACCTAGGAGGACTGACAAGCACACTGCGTCAGAGCGCCACCGTAGATCACGAAGACATGCAGATTCATCATCACACGCATTATCGGTAGGTCAGGTTCCAGGCCCGTCCACACCAGGCGGAACCAATGCTATTGCTTCTTCCTTGCAGCGAAGCCCAGCTTTCAAGACAACTCGACGCGTGGTGCGCATGGTCACTCTTCTTATCCACGATCGGCGTGGCGATGAGCCCATGGAGATACTAGTAGAAGTCTATGTACCTCTTCGAATGGACGATGAACCGGCCGTTGGATATTGGGCAGATGCTGAGGAGGTTTCTCATGAATTACAGAGGGGCCCATCCAGGATAGATGGTGCGTGCTAGGCGTCATGAAGGAACGAGTACTGATGGAAGTTTCCAGGGAGAGCTAAATTGTATTGTATGCGAGGGAAATACCGACAATACATCATGAGGGTCACATGCGGGGGAGCGATCAAATGTCACACCGCGAATCTGTTAATCACAAAGCAAAGAACGTTAGACATCTATGTTGAGGATGTATGTCTCCCACTGTTGGTGGAAATAATCAACTGAACGCTCATTTTTTTTAACCTAGGCACCTCACGATTGCGACAATGAGTGTGTAGCGGCTCATATGGCCGAACTTGCCGGATCACCGCCGCATTACGAACGCGAGATGCTCACACCTGTGACGGAGTCTATGCTGTCTCCGACTTCCGAGGTGATGATCCTTGACGAGGATGACCTTGAAAGCGTATCGCAACCTTCCTCATCAAGAAAGAGACGACGTTCTACCAGCACGCACTCCGATGCGCCTGATCTGCGGCACTCCTCTCATCGTGCTAGCCCTTCAGGCCCTCATCGGCCTTCACCAATTCCTCAAGAGCAGCCCATGATGCTCACACCGTCTACCACTCAGACATCAGCCGCGTCTCAAGATTCTCACAATGCACATGTGCCCTCTCCGTCGCCTCCCCAAGCTGGTGCATCTCATGAAAACTCCCAATTCCTCCCCACCCCTTCATCTTCGCAATCATCTCCATCTGAGGAGGAGCTGTATGAGAGCTCTAGAAGCTCTAGCTCCTCTGAGTCTGATTCCTTGCCTCCCAACAAAGTCAGACGTCTGGATGGGTCGCGAGATGTTTCGCCTGCTCAGAACGTCAGCTTCCCCATGAGCCACTCGCGGGCAGTCCAAGAAGAACTCCAAGCTGCTCCTGCCGCTGCTCTGGCCGCACAACCTCCTGCTTTGGCTACCCCACCGCCTGCTCCGGCTAATCCGTTCCTACGGTCTTCGTTCGCGCGATTTGCCACCTCGCTCGGTGTGTCCAACACACAAACTAGAATGTCTGGGGACCCTTTCCCCAAGACTTCGACTCTTCCCTCTGCCGGTCTCAACCCGATTAGCCCTGCTTCTGAGCAGGACAATGCAGTGAGCATGCATTTGCGGTCCCTGATATTGGAAGACCCAGCGTGGGAGAAGTTCCGCATCGGTAGGCAACACAATCTGACGATGTCGCAGCAAATGCAGCAATATGAATACGTGAAGAGCATGTTTGACAAGTACGTGTCTAAGTACACGCCTGCTGATCTGAAGGGTGCGCCCGGCGTGCAGATTACGAAGGTCAGACATATCAAATCCCTGTCATTTGCATTTGCGTAAGCCGACTTCTCCACAGTCTCACGTCATGCGTGCATTCAATCTGCCTGACAAATGGGGAGAGGAGGGCATGGAGATGCTGACTCTGACTGCGCTGTACGGGCCTGGTGGAAAGTGTTGTGAGGATGCCAACGTCATCGCGATGATGGAGGAGCGACATCCGATTGCTACAAAGATGCAAGTTGAGAAGTTCCTGAAACTGCTTCGAGAGACACATAGCCGTTGGACTCTTGAGCATCCGGACCTTTTGCAGTAAGAGAAGGCGTCTATGGTCCATGACAGTTTCTGGATGACAAGGCTTAATGTCTGAAGATGTAATTGATGTTTCATTGCAAGAGGCACGAGGCCTCGAGGTTCGGGTCAAGACTCAATGATAGACCAAGCTCGGACCACACTAGTGCGACGCGTCGACGCGTCGCGTCACATGGTCGCTCACCTACTACTAGCGTAGACACATTTCCGCGCAGTGCGCGTTTGTCGAACTTCCATCTCTCTCTGTCCAAACTGTACTTTACGTCGTCTCTGTCACTCGATAGTTTGACATTTCCGCAATTCTCATTCTGAGGCCGCGATGAGTACAATGGGTGAGCTGCGATCGTCTCGTACGACACGGACGACAGCTGAAGGGACATTAACTGTGAAGCCGTGGACCATCCATACGTCGTCAAGGCTCTGCTTGCTCTCGGAGCTATCTCATTCGCTAAGTTTGCTATAAAATCTCTCGGTGTGCTGCTTCAGACCTTTGTGCTATCCGGCAATGATGTGAGCATCATCCCCTTGGCGCTCATGGTCGAGCAAGCATTGACGATACTTGGTCTCCGGTATGGCAGCTGAGGAAGTATGGAGCTGGCAAGGGCGCTTGGGCAGGTGTGCATTCCGAACTACTATCCACTTCGCATATGCTCACCACATAGCATCATGCAGTGGTGACCGGCGCGTCAGAAGGCATAGGGAGGGAGTTTGCGTTGCAATTGGCTAAGAAGGGTTTCAATGTCTTTGTTTCCGCGCGAAATGCAGGTGCCCTAGCTGCGCTGGTTGCTGAGATAGGTTAGTCCTCTGATTGTCAACAACATGGCTTCCACAGATGACGGATTTAACTGCAGAGCAGGCCGGTTCGGGAGACAGGAAAGTGAAGGCAAAGTCGGTCATCATGGACTTCTCGCAGCTCTCTGACCAGGCACAATGGACACGCTTCGAAAATGAAGTGAAGGGTTTGGATGTTGGTGTTCTCGGTGCATCCAAAACGCTCTATTTGATGCGGCTGGCGGTGTTACTTACTATTCACACCACGCAGTAAACAATGTTGGCAGATCGCACAAGGCACCTATCTACTTCGCTGAAGCAGACACGGAGGAAATTGAGGGAATACTAAACATCAACATCAATGCGACAATGCGTGTAACGAGGATGGTGCTCCCTGGTATGGTGGAAAGGTGCGTTTGTGAGGTGTTATCCTACAGTCGCTGCTGGATCGCTGACGAATGCTCACCTTCTCCAGGAAACGCGGCCTTATCCTCAACATGGGTTCGTTCTCGGGCACTGGCATCCCCTCGCCGATGCTCGCTACCTATGCTGCTAGCAAGGCCTTCTTATCCACATTCACCGCATCCCTTGCTGCTGAAGTCAAGAACCAGGGCATTGACGTACAATGCCTAAACACCTACTTTGTGGTACGTGCAATTTCCTCTAGTTCGCTATCAGAGATCTCACTGTTGTGTTACAGGTGTCGAACATGTCAAAGATACGAAAGCCCAATATGACTACACCCCTTCCGAAGGACTATGTTCGGTCTGCTTTGCAGAAGGTCGTCGCAGCGGCTGACTATTCACACACATACTGACTTGTGTTCATACAGATTGGTCTCGCATGTGGTGCACTCTGGACTGGGCGTCCGAACGTCAGCACGCCTTACTGGAGTCATGCGTTGTTGGACTACTTGATGGTGAGGAAACATACTTCTTTGCGATCCCGACACTAGAATCTGAAGGAATTCATGGGTCCATGCAGAACTTGATTGGCTGGAAACAGCTCTTCATCGGGTATACACATAATCTCCACCGCGATATCCGAAAGCGATATCTACGCAAAGTGGCCCGAGCGGCGAAAAGCATGTAAAATTGGGACGTGCGATGCGAAAGGGAATCATGCATCTTTGGGTGTCATTCTATTACAACAATCTTGTTGCCTCCATGCCATCAATCTACATTGACTGGATTCCAGCTAATCGCGCCAGCCTTGCCGCGGTCAAGTGCATCAAGCCGGGCCATATCCTCGTCTGCAAGAGCAAAGTCAAAGACTTGGGCATTGGACTTTATGCGCTCAGGCTGCGAGGACTTGGGCAGCGGAACGAATCTGTGACCGAGATTACGCCCAGATCTCAATTTTCGGATTGATCGACGCACCCATGCTGCAGCGACCATCGTATGAGTATCTGTGCTCGATCCCTGTTGTACTAATAACAGGCAACCTCGTGAGTTCGAAGAGATCATCGACAAGAAAGCTGTTACAGACTTTCTGTGCGATGTCCTGGATGACGGGGTCATCCATCTTACCGCGAACGATGGGGCAATATGCTTGAACGACGATATTGTTGGCCTGGCAGTATGCGACAATCGGCTTCTGCTGGCAGAAGGGATGCAGCTGAAGATTGGCGAATGCCGGTATGTAAACTTCGATAGTCGGCTTCACAGTGGAACAGTCGTACCTCGACCTGATTAACGGAAGGGGGCTCATAGCCAGCTGCGGCGATCTCTTCTAGATGCTTGACTCCGCTGTTGGCGGTGAGTCAGATATTGGTGCCATGTAGTCGATTGGTGATGCGGCTTATACTCACTAGTTGGAGACACCCACGCTGTGGATCTTGCCGTCCGCTTTTGCCTCGAGCAAGGCTTTGTAGGTCTCCAGGCGTCGTTGTTTGCCAGAGTTCGCGTCGTGGATGAGAAAGAGGTCCACATAGTCTGGAGAGGCGGTAGCATCAAGCAGGTCTTTCGTCAGTTAGAGGACCAGCTGACCAAGGCCGAGACCTTTCAGCGACGCATTTATACTTCTAATTGCGCTTTCATAACCATGTACGGCGCTATCAATCTTTGTGGCTATAGCATCGACCACGAAGTGAGACAGAACGTGGTAATCGTGCGGAGACGTCAGACATACTGAGGAAGAGCTCTTCTCTCTTCAGTCCACTCTCACGGACTGCTTCACCAACTTTCTCTTCGTTGTTGTACATACGTGCCGTGTCGATGTGACTGAGGGCAGTCATGGATCATACTGGGTCAGGTCAAGCGATTCCGAGAGGTGAAGTGCATACCGGTAACCGGCCTTGAAGGCCTCGAGAACCGCTGGCGTGGTCACCAAACGAGTGTCGATTGGCTTGTCGAAACCATATGCGACGCCAAAGCCTAGCACGGGCATGGTGTAACCTGGGATCTCATGTTAATTTCTGGTCATGTTACGGAATGATGCATCATAACGTGAGATCTATGTGCTTAGCCTATAACAGAAGAATACTGATGACTTCAATAAATAGCGGAGGAAAGCGCTAGGAAGCTTTCTCCGCCATTATAACGAGAGGCAATCGTGGAGTACCAGCGGCGAGATATTGGATCGAAATGCAGAATTGTTCACGTACCTGAGGAAAGACGCACAACTGAATTGATAGTTAATTGGGCGGTCATGATTGTATCTGCTATCCAAGAAGAATCTGCGTCGAATGGTGAAGTAGTAGGACGCAGTGGCCTCTTTTATGTGAACAGATAGGAGTCGGTTTATGACGTGATCACTTGCACCCCACATCGGATTCCGTGATTGCAGCGAGCTCTGTCAGTAAAGCTCGAGTCCATCATTAGTAACCCGTACGCAGTGCGAAGTCCGATTGGTTGACGGCATAAACGGACGCCATTTGTGGCGAGCCCATGCGCACCCAAGAGACGAGAAAGAATGGTTCGATCCGCACACAACAGGCCGTGATGGCTGTACTTCCTCCAAGTTCATATATAGGTGGAAGCGGAAACGAGATGTGCGAGATGTACATTCCAGCTCAAGTTCAAGTTCGTGCGTGGCACGCCGGATCGTACCCCAGTGACAAAATGGCATGTTTCGGCGCAATTTCTGCATGACGCACGGGTTCAATGTGGGACAAACACCTCCCAGTGGTTAGGCCTTGGTTTGCCGCAGTTTCTACCAGAATCCTGAGCCCAGCGATACGTAAAACGTTATATCGTCTCGCATTTTGATCGCAGAGCGTTTCCGATTACTAATAGATGAGCAAGGTAGCAGTCCTGATCGAATAGTCTGCTACAAAGGGTTGGACAGGGAACGAGCCAGTCCCGAACCCATGGTGAGAGGGGCACTCACAGCAATGCATCCCGGAAGACGCAGTATGTAGTCGGTTCGGTTCCATTGCATCGACCCAGGTTGTATAATGCTTCCTTCTAGATAACAATCTGTTGAAACCCGTGCGCATGATGCCGTACTAAAGTTAGCGACTTCGAGTTTCCTGAATTAACCTTCCAATCATGGTCAATAAGGATTCACGATGACGGTGCATTGAAACGGCATGAGAGCACGCCATGTCGCGGTTGAGGTCGTGGCTGATGCCTTGGCATTTGAGGGTTCTGGATTATGAAAGGCCTGACAAGTTACTGATGCAACTATTGCTAGCCTATGAATTTGCAGGTGGTGTCGGACTTGAGTTTGCCCCGGGAAAGACAGTTGCTAATAACGTTACTCAGCTGACTCGCTGACGTCTTCAAAGTGACGTTAGCCTTACAGCATTCGCACTGTTAGAAGAAGAATCTCACCATACATTTAGATCCCCGCCATCTATATTGAATGCTCAGAAGAATGACAAGCGAAACTGTGATTCCTAGGGTAGCAAAACAATCACACAAATTTCCCCGTCGCGGCTACGATGGTTGACGTTGAAGGGTTGGCGAATCATGTCACCGTTGCTGTAATGCGTGGGATTACGCAAGAGTATATTTATCTTGTTACAGATATCCAAGCGTTATTGAGTCCAGATTTCACGGAGCCATGTTAGCTCAATTTTCCGTGTTCCTCCATACCAATGCCTAGTAAGGGAGTACTCTGATGAAACGAGAATCGACCCGGGTATTGAACCACGTATGTAGAGCATGCTGATTATATATTCGAGCTCAGAAAATCACCACTTGAATAGTGAGAATATCACAACAAGGCACGAAAAGGATCAGGACGTACTGAAGATACAGCGAGATTGTAGTCTAAAACGTAATCTCGCCTGCCCTTTTAGCTCGACGAGACTACAGGATAACGACGCTACGACCCATAAACTGCTTTAGCATTGGTACAGAACACAGCATCGACGGCTTCTTGTTCGACACCTAGCTCCGCGAAGGACTCGCGTGCAAGCTCGTACCAATCGCTGGCGTTGGACGACACCTCCGATGCGCGGGATGGGGAGGAACCAAACAGGATGCGCTGGAACCCGAACGCCTCCACCGCGGGACTGACTGCTCCGGAATAAAGTAATCAGTTACATCGACGGGCAAGCAACGAGTCAATCACGCACTGTACATCTTGATCCTACGCTTCCACTCTGAGCGCTCCTTGTGTGGATCCCCTGATGACGATGGTATCGGTGTGCCCCACGCTGGCGGAAGATAGTTCACGAAGACCTTTGCGAACAGCGAGAGCGTCGCGACATTAGACTGGTAGTTCTGGTACGAGGAGTGGGTCAGCAACTTGACGATTGGCAATGAGAGGTCATCCGTTGGTGGGAGAATATTCGCTGCAAGGCGCATTATCAGCCACTGTGACTTGTAATACCGCTAGATGGACGTACAGATGATAATCTTGCCGTTCTCCCGCGGGGTATGGGGATTGGATATACTCGTGAGCATCTCTTCTAGGGCATCCCACCCATTTGTATCCTCCGAGATATCACATTGCACGTCGATGTTGACGGTGAAGCCTTCATCAAGTGCCCATTGAAGGGCATCTCGCGTTTTCCGATCGTTCTTGGTGAAGATTACGGACGGCACGAGAGTGGGCTTCGAATCTTTCGCCGATGAGAGATACGATGGCGGTATAAAGGAGGCGTCACCATCATCGAAAATGATGGGAACAAGGACAGCCAGAACGGATGCTTCCTGTGAATGTAATCTGAATGCGAGATCAGAGATGAACTAGTGGCCAGTGCAGATGACAAACATACCCTTGAATTATCTTCTCCAATTGGGCGGGCTCTTCGCCGTACAGGGAAAGCACAGCAGCTTTTGCCCTGCTGCCGAGCGTCCTCCCTGCTACCTCTTCCTTCCATCGCGTCAGATCGCCACCGGCTGCGATCACATAGGCATCAACGACCTCCCGAGGCTGCAACACGCTAGGGCTGGGTGCGACAGCGAAAGTATCTCCCGTTCCAGAGCTCGGAGGGGTGAAAGCAGATAACGGAAGGCGGGGAAGAGTCTTCGGGCCTTTGCGACGCGCACCGACGCTGGGTGACAACGGAGATGCTGCACTGCTGCTGCCACTCATATTCCGCAAGGTTTCTGTACGCGACTTGGATGAACTTGCCAGTGCAATGAACGAGGTGGGCAGTGGAGATTGATGGGTCTGAGGTAGGTGCGATTACATCTTATAAGGACCGGCGGCGGCAGATGGACGCTGGAAGTGGAACCATCATTTCCTTTCACCATCATGCATCAACGTTCAACGTTTCAACCTCTATGATTACTGTTCCGAGTCGGCATCACAACACTGTCCGACATCTGCGCATTTCGATCTGGCAGATGCAAGATGGGTCATCGGCTGCACGCTATATTGGTACAATTGCATCCCACCAAGTTATAGCCTCATCTTCGACTCGCGATCGTCAAACCTGCATGCTCGTCAAAACTAGTGGATCAGGGCAATGAGCCTTCATCATAGACACCAGAAGCATCAAGGCTAAGGACCTCTTCATCCCCGTTTCGCAGCACAGGAGGACGAGAACGTTAGTTGACTATGCAACCTTCCTTGTGATGACAAGCTCCTTCCTGGGGCACTTCGACAGTCTCTCCACAATCCAGCCGGGGACCGTGATTTGAAGGCTATTATTGGAGTACTTGAAACATGCAGTGTCACGATAGTAAGTACAGTACGTCCTATGATAGATAAGCCTATATCGTCCACTTATACAAGCAGAGTCAATATTGTCATTGATAGCGTTATCGCTAGTTCGGTAGCGGAACACGGCTGACCGCCGAGCTTCAAGCTTCAAGCAGTAACACCGTGACGAGGTGCCGAGGAAGGATGAAAGGCGGCACCCACATCCTGTGCAGCGTTGGTGCCTGCGCTCTGCGCGAAGTTTGGCTTACGGTGCAGCCATACTGGAATGGGAGGTGGAGATGGAGTCTTAGCTGGCGGTGGTGGAGGGACCACCGCACGTTCTGGGGACGGAGTCGATCTTGGAGGTGGAGTCTTGTCTTTGCGCGGAGATCGAGCACGTCCAGGTACAGGAAGCGGTTTTGCATCACCGGCCTGCTTCGTAGCCTGCTTTATGTTCTCCGCAGGTCTTTCTGTTTGGCTATTAACCTAATACGGTGCCACTTCAGATCACTTGATGCCGACATGAAGTTTTCCAATGACATACTTACCGTGGCAACGGTCGATGAGACCTCCCGACCCTCCTTCGAATCCGTGAATTTATCGAAGGCCTTAAGAGAGCGTTCTCGCTCGTTCCTGCGACCATCTTGCATGCCATCCTCGTAACCCTCCGAAAAGCCCACCTTCTTGCCGTCTTCGAATCCTATCAACCGTCCAGCATCACAGCCATCCTCTCGACCCGCCGCATAGCCTTCAGCTCGGCCAGCCTCAAAGCCTTCAGCGTAGCCTGCTTCAAAACCCTGCGCACGTCCGTCCTCAAGCCCATCCACTCTGCCGTCATCGCATTCTCGGCTGACTTTAACTTCCAACGTGCGACCCTCTCCCCTTCCTTCTTCTCCGGCCTGATGCTCTCTCAAGGCTTGCTGTGCCTTCCGAGCGACATCCCTGGCATCTGCTGCACTTTGCTCTGCTTCTTTCCTCAGCCTCTCGGACCTCTGCAATTCCGCCTCGACTCTCCGGAGCTCTCGCTCAGCCTTCTCTGCGAGTAGCTGATATTGCTTGACCTCTTCCTGCGATCGTGTGGCACCCAGCTTTGCTTGGTACCGTTCGTTCTCTGCGGTCGCCACATGAGTCGAAACGTCGCGCGCATGGCTTTCCGCCGTGCGAGCACGTTGCTCTGCTTGGTCCGCTCGCCGCATCTCGTAATCAAGTCGTTCTCCAGTGAGTCGAAGGACAGCCTTGAGGTGTTGAGCCTGATGCTCTTCTGTGACTACGAGCGTAACTAGATTCGTAGTATCCGAAGAATCCTTCGCCTTCGGCAGGTCCTTCTTATGTGGATCCCGCTCCTGAACGCTGTCAAGTGTACGTTGCGAGCTGGTCGAGCCTCGCCGAGGCTTCTTCTTATGACCGAGAAGAGTCGTGAGTACGGCCGGTTCACGCATGAACTCGTCGAGTGACGCGGGCTGGGGCGTCGCCTTGCGCAGCTGGTGCAGCAAGTCGGATCTATCGGAGGCGGAGGCCTCGATTGGCTGTGCGTGTGTTGGTGAGCTAGTGCGGACTCGAGCGCGTAAAGAGTTTGCTTGATCAGTCTCCATCGCGGAGCTGTTCTGATAAGTAGTGGGGCTCATGCTGAAAAGCGCCTTCGTGGGGAGGATGCTTGTCAGGGGCATGAGGGCGGCTGCAGGCCGGCCATCCGTGTGCGGCAGTGCGAAATTTTGCGGACGGTCTCTTAAGCGAAGCGAGAGTGACACCGCGAAGGTGGTTTCGATTCAACGTGTTTGGCTGATCATACACATGCTCGCCACGACTTTTGAAGAAGCATGAGCTACTCCTCAAGAGGCATCTCAGTGAAGCGGAGATCTGTGTCACGGGCAGATGTGCCTATTAAACAGTGCCCTCGCAGGATCCACCAGAGCAAGGTGGACTAGAACTCGCATCATGCACACCTACTCGGCGCCTGTGGATGCAGGCTGTATTGCTTTAATCATAAAGTCATCAGGCGTGCAGTATATGCGACAGACCTATTCCAGCATCAAGGTTTCCATGGACCAACGGCATGAGAAGTTCATATTCACATAGATTCCTACTTCAGAGTTGTTGAGAAACATTACTGTCGAGTGCTCCACGCTTCTCGAAGTACCATCGCGGGAGTTATCACTAGTAACCATCGGGAGGTAAGCCTTTCAGCCGACGGTTTCGTCCAGTAGAAAGAGCCTACTAGGTACACGTCGACCAACGAAGTTGAACAATAGACTTCGAAGTCAACGAAAGCTCGATGAGGATCGTCAATCGTTGGTCGATAGCTTACCAATCCTGTAGCTTTCAGAGCAGTTATGTAACATCAGTAGCCTCAAAGCCAAGGATACTGTTATAACTCCAGTGTTTGTGATATGCGACCTAAACTTTGCATTCGGATTTCAATTCCAATGGCTGAGTTTTATAACCACGCCTAGCGAGCAGGGCGAGATTCAGCACGGTGCAATCAGACTCTGTATATTCCAGCAACGTTTGAGGGCGAATATGCCTCGGCGTGCGACTAGTAATTGATCATGATGTGTCAAGCAAGTGGTATGAAGTCGGGGACATCCTGTTAGGATCATCGAGGACGGAATCAAATCGTAACTGTGGCTGAGTGGACATCTGTGATCCGAGCGTGTTACTCGGTGGCCGTGGCGGGGGCGGTGCGAACGCTGAACTCAATCCTGACTCTCAACCTGTTACTTCCATCCTTTATCTTCTCGTGCTACACAACCACTCGGGAGGCTCATTCCAGTCTCAGTGCTAACAGTCGCGAAGCACGATGGAAACAGGCCCAAATGGGAACGCGCCACCTAAGGTGGACGATGAACAGGCGCGACGCCAGAGAAGAGCGGCTCTGAAAGAGCTGAACGTGAAGCAGGCAGGGAATGGTGCGCGATATCGTGATATATTGTGAGCTACTAACACTCTAGTACGATGTGCTATACAGAGCCGACGAAGGCATTGGATTCTTCGCTGAAGAGGCACACTGCCTTGATCAAACGTATCCGCCAATCGCTGAGTATCGAGAATCGCGACCAAATCGTCAAGGATATAGAAACACTTTCGCTAGAGAAGTACGTGGATGAACTGGCAGGTGCCGTTCCTGAAGGAATCGCACGTTGCAAGACCGAGAAGGATGTCTGGAGTGCCGCGGAGGTAAATATTTACCTGGCCCGGGCATTACGAGAACTGACGCATATATCGTGTTTATCAGATTATCTCACTGCTTCATCGCAGATTCCCTAAGTCCTTCACACCGAGCCTTATATCCTCGCTGTCTGCAGCGTTAGCGCCACCCTCCCGTGCGGCTTTGGCAGCCCTCACCCCGGAGCAGCGCGAGAAGGAGGATGTAACGCGAGTGTCCAGACAACGTCCAGTCCTACGTGTTTGCGCTGAGTTGGCGCTAGTTGGGATTATTCAAGATGGCCCGGGAAAAAGTGGCGGGGAATGGATGATGAAAGTCATGAAGGATCTTGTGAGTGACGATCGTGTTCATGTTGTGGCACGTTAGCTCATATGCACAATCTCCTGGTCAGTTATCCAATGATCCCACGCTCTCGTCGCTACCGCTGCTGTGTACATTCCTAAAGTCATTCGCTCGCCCGTATCTCGGCATCGTCCCGCCTCCTTCGACAAAGCAGATTTCGTCCTCTGCTGAGCCTGGCACCCTTTCTTCTGTGACCACGAATGAAGCCAATGAGCAAGCAAATGGAGCATTTCCACTACTGATGAACGAAGAGGAGGAGCTAGTTGAAAAGGAAATCAGGGACAGATTCAAGAAGATGTGCGAGGGATATTTCGAAAGCGTCTCGAAGAAATTAGTGCACGAGCATGACGTGAGTATTCAAGTCGGGATATCTGTGCGATTGGTCTTTTCATGCATATACACCTGCTATGTAGCGCCTGCAAGAGCAGGACAGGCGGAATCATGAAGCATACATCCGCTCTGGAGAGATCTTCGAGGATAGGCAGCAGGCATACGAGAAGATGACCAGGAATTACGAGAAGCTGCTTCAGAACTGTCAGATGTGAGCTCGCAGGTCAACTCTGATCTGCCATTGCGGAAAATCTGACACACGCGTAGCCTGTCCGAGCTACTCTACCTTCCAATGCCTACACTCAAGACCGCTGCTCAGAAGTCCGAATCGATCCTCATCGGCACAAACACCGGTATCGGCGGGGTAGGCATGGAGATAGAGACTGTGACGGGTGGGAAGTGGGAGGATGAGGAAGAGCGGCGATTCTTTGAGGATATCCCGGACCTGAAGAACTACGTTCCTCGCAATGTGCTTGGAGTCGAGAGCGAGGCTGACGAGGGCACGGAAGGGGATAGCAAGGAGAAGGAGGAGAAGGAGAAGGTGGAGGAGCAGGTGCGGAAGCTCGAGGAGGAATTAGCCGGGCTGAAAGTCGCCGAAGAGGGAGAAATGAACGGAGATGTCACTGCCACTGAGGCGAATATTGAGGAAGGAGCTCAGAAGGACGAAGACGAAGACGAGTGAGTCTGAAGCTGGTTATCTCAAGCTGTCGGCGCCATGCTGACGTTTTGCCTACAGTGCTCCGACACCAACTCCCGGCACGCCCAAGACATCGCCTCCGTCTACCCCACAGCTTGCGCCACAAGGCCCATCTCAGCTGCTTACGGCTCTCCTCGCGCGATTGCCTGACACTACAAATCGCACACTGATTGATCAAGCAGCTGTCGACTTCGCCTTTCTGAACTCGAAGGCGGCTCGCAAGAGGCTCATCAAAGTCAGTGGGGGAATTCATAATGAAAGAGCGAGTAATTGATGTGCTGATATCTGTTCGATTTAGTTCATGAGCCAAATACCGAAGAGCCGGTCGGATTTGCTGCCACACTATTCAAGGCTCATAGCCACACTGAACAAGTATATGCCGGACATCGGCAGTGAGGTTGTAGCAATGGTCAGTCCAGGATCATGCTATTCGGAGATACAACATTGTAACCTGATGCACATAGCTCGACGAAGAGTTCCGTTATCTGCAACGTAAGAAGAAGGTTGTCAAAGAGCTGACAGAAGTCAGGCTCAAGGTCAGTGCGGACTCATCTGAGATACTCGTACAAATGTTTGATGCGATCGGGTTGCGATCAGAATATCACGTTCATCTCGAACCTCACGAAGTTTGGAGTAGTACCGCCCCATCTCATTTTGCACATGTATAAAGTGTGCCTGGATGACTTCTCTGGTACGAATGTGGACAACCTTGCTCTACTCCTGGAAGGCTGTGGCCGATACCTGCTCAGGAATGAGGAGACCAGAGAACCTTTCAGCAAGATGGTCAGTGAATTAGAACGGCTTATATGCACTGGTCTGACTTCAGTTGCGGTTCATAGTTGGAGTTGATGCGTCGCAAGCAGAGTCTACAGCACTTCGACCAGAGACAACAATTATTGCTGGAAAACGCGTATTACCAGGTGAGCAACGTCTCGTCGATGTCGTTTGAGCTGCACTTAGCAGCCGTATATGCCAGGTCAATCCTCCGGAGCGTGCCGCGAGGCAGGCGAAGGAACGCACCCCCATGGAGCTATTCATCCGACACCTCATTTACGACGGTCTCACAAAGAAGACCATCGACAAGGTGCTCAAGTTGATCCGCAAGCTCGACTGGAATGACCCCGTAGTCGTGGGCACCTTGCACAAGGTTTTTACGAAGCCGTGGAAAGTCAAATACGGCAACATCGCGCTCCTCGCGATGCTCACATACGACCTGCAGCGCTATCATCCTGCATTCGCTATCGCGGTGGTTGATCAAGTGCTTGAAGATGTCAGGCGCGGGTTGGAGCAGAACGTTTACAGCATTAATCAGCGACGCGTGGCCACAGTGAAGTATCTCGGAGAACTGTACATATATCGGCTGGTTGGTTCTGGGATCATTTTCGATACACTGTGGACTTTGGTTACCTTTGGTCATCGTGAGCAAAATTCATTTTAAAACTGGGAAATGCTGCTAACGCGTACATCACAGCCGAAGGACGTCCCATGCCAACGCAGCCATGCCCAGTTGACATGCCAGACGACTTTTTCAGGATCCGCCTCGTTTGTGTAATCCTGGATACTTGCGGGATGTGCTTCGATCGTGGCACGCAGCAGAAGAAGCTCGACAACTTCATCACATTCTTCCAGGTGTGCAATACATTTTTTTCAACGTGCTAACTGTCGTGATGACCACCAATCGTCACAGCTCTATGTCCTGTCCAAGGCTCCTCTTCCCATGGATGTTGAGTTCATGCTGACCGACTCGATAGAGGTAAGCCCACCAACTGTTCATGAGCGTTGCAGCCGTTCTTTAAACAAATTTCGTAGGCTATTAGACCCAAATTAAACATGTTCAAGACATATGAGGAAGCTGCTAGTGCGGTGGATGATATGTTTGCCACTGCCTTTCAGTATGCGGGCCGTGAGTTCTACCGCCTTGGACTTGAGACAGCCACTGATGGAAGTTGCCAGTTACCACTGGTGAAGGGGAAGAAAGCGGCGAAGATAGCGGAGACGAAGAGGAACGACATGACAAGGAGGACGAAGACGAAGAAGAGCAATCTCAGCTTGAATCCCCGGTAAGTCTTATAAAACACGAATGCAACGGTGCACACAAACGAGTTGTTGTATGTCAGCTGGATGAACGCGCACAATCGCCCGAAGCAGTGATTCTGAAGTCCGCTCAGGAGAGCTTTGGCCCGTCCGAGGAGGATGAGGCAGAATTCGCTAAGGAGTTTGCCAAGATGGTCACTGATACTTCCGCGGAGTCGAGGAAGGTTGATAAGAAGACTGCATTGGCGCTCTGGGAGTCTACTGTCCCTCCTCCGGTCTTGCGTAAGAAACGAAACGAGAATGAAGATGAGACTGAAGGCAGCTCTGCGGCGAAGGAACCAGGCGTCATGGCATTCACCTTGTTCACGAAGCGAGGTAATAAGCCTCAGGTGTGTACAGCCGGACATCGACCGCTCTCAGAAAACTTACATTTTTTCCAGACTCGCCAGATTGCTATACCTGCTGAGTCTGCTTTGGCTGTTCAAACTCGTACTGCTCAACTACAGGACAAGGTCGAGCAGCAGCAATTGAAGAAGCTTGTCCTTGATTACGAGCAACGCGAGGAAGCCGAAGAGTTGAAGGGTACGTACCGAAGGTATCCTGTAGTGAGTCGACTGATTTATCAGAGTCCTCAGCCCTCGAAGCTCGCAACCGCAATGGCGCAATCAAGATACGATATGTTGGCTGATGACAGCATGACGCTGTCATATCAGTCCACCTAAATGGTGATAAAGCTGGCATTGCAAATGCCCGCGCTTGCCTTGGGTGTTCCGTGCATTCTTCAGAATCTGCTGCATGAATGTGCCATCCAGTGGAGGTCCTATCATATCTTCCTTGCTGACTGAGTTGCCTCCTTCTTGGTGTGGTGCACTGTATAGCACACTGCTATCAGCATGCTGGGCTGCTCATATTCGTCCCGCGTCAGGCTCTAGGTGTCGCTGCAGTGCCGCGCAGCCTGACTACGCGGTCCGACGTTACGTGGGCGCGGTACGCCTGCCTGTCGGGATGTAGTATCAGCATACCCTTCGTTGTACTCTCCACGGACAACTTCCACCATTATCCTGTATTATTACTGTTCATCGATTTCTGTGAAATATAAAGGGACTCTGTGGCTTCTATCCGAATTCGATATTCCGCATGAAACGTACGCCACGAGCGCGTTAACACGAGGACGCGTTTGTGGCGTCAGCGTCTACCACACTTGTTTCTCTTCCTCTTTGATGCATTCGCACCCATGAACAAGGACTCTGATGACGATCTCTTCGAGGACATCGACGACAGTACCATAGCAATTTTTGACGATGAGGATGCGAAGTACAGAGAGTCGCAAATTTCAAATATTATGGACCATAGTCAACCAACTCCTCCGATACAGCCGCCTGCGAAACGGCAAAAGATTGCTCATCCAAGGACGGTTTTCGCCAAGGCCAAGCGTACCGCAGATCTGAACGATGAAGAGGATGAACCAGACATACTCATTTCCAGAAATGGCTCATACAAGTTCGGGAACTCGGCGCAGGGTGCATCTGGCAGCCGTCCTAACGGTACAGCTCGGCGCAAGGAAGTAGTGGGGTCTGGAGAGAATGCTGGGGCGAGCAATGAATACCGATCAAGGTCAGAGAAGTACGTATTATACTCGAACCATTTCCACCTGCTGCTATAGCCTCGCCTTAACAGTCGTCAACAGCAGCATATTGCACCAACCAACCGACCTGCAGGGAATCTCTATAGAACAAATAGCAACAGTATAACTTTTGCTCGACAGCCTTCCATCCATACTCCCAATGGGGATGCCTTACACAGGAATCATGATGACCATGATGTGCAGAGTAGACAGTTGGAGGACCCGGGTCATCTAGACGAGGGTCTTCAGCGAGAGCTAGAGACCCTTCGTGCACAGTTGAATCAGGTTTGTAGCACAATAGGCTATCGGAACCTCTCGCTAACACCAATAACAGCTGAGGCAGGAACAGCAACACGTGCAGCAATCCTTGAAGGCTGCGGAGGATGCACGACTTGCGAAAGAAGGTGAGGTGAGTATCCTACGGAAGAGCATCGAAAGGGTATGTCACTACGTCGCCTTCCGCATTAGCTGTCATGATGGTCGATTTCGTAGACCACGAAGCAGCACGCAGCGGAAGTTGCGAGAATAAAGGCTGCCAAGGAAGCAGCCGAAGCCACGCAACTACAAATCCAGAAGGAGATGAAGGAAGAAATGGACCGCCTGAAGACTCAATTCACATTCAAGGTGAGCTTCTTTCCCGTGGCAATGGTATCGACTCTACAGCTTTCGCAATGTTTAGCAACACGAGCTAGAAACATCCATACGCAACTCTCCGTGGTCTATTCGGGGTAAGAAGATTGGCAAACAAGTACCATTGACTCCCGTACGGATGCCGTCGCAGATGCGAAATTGGAACACTACGTTGGACAAGGCTGGGCCGAGCCTTCTCGGCCAGCAAGTAATGAACGGGTCTGACCTCTTCTCCATACGCATCGGTAACTCGCCGCGAAAGGCTCGGGCGTCAGTGGAAAAGCCTAAGAAATTTGTTTCCATGCCGGGTTTCGTCAATGCGTTCGATCCGGCTGCGTCACCGACAAGATCACCATCTCAATCTATCAAGGGCAAAGGCAAGCAGCGCGCGGAGGATCCTCATAGGACCGACCAGGAAGCGATCGAGAGAAACTTCTTCACCTCTCAGCACCGGTCACAAAGGCACGTTTCTCCCCCAAGACGTCCTCAAACGCCTCCCAGCAGTCCTCCTCTCAGCAGCCCGATAAGAGGTGGAACATCGGTTGGACCTTTACCTGCATTGTTTATTCAAGACGAGGAGAACGACATCGGCAATGTGGATGATATGCACGATGCTGATGGAGACGTCAACATGGCCGATACTAACAAGGCCGACGCGCCTGAGGACGAAGGCGAGGAGATTGTCCTTCCAGACTGGCGGGCAGAGGTGAGTACGACACTGTTCGAGCTCCCCTTTCAGAGAAGCTGACTGTCTTCTAGGTCCTCCGGATTATTCTGACGCATCGCATGCCCCCGTCAGAATTGTTGACGGTTCAGCAGCTTATCGGTACATCTTTATCAATGGCGTCGTTCGAGCACCAGCGATTATATTGTAATCTGAACAAACGATTGCTCGAAAGCTTGGGCCCTGCAGTCATTCCGATAGACGATGTCGACCGCCCGATTGGAATAATTTTGGATATCCTCATCTCATTGGCAGATCTTCTGCAGCAGCATGGCGCATTTGCTCCACTGATAGGCCTCCTCAATCTACTACAAGCACTAGCATACAGACTGCCATCGTTTGCTCGCCTAGTGCTTGCATCGCACGAACATCAGGGCAACCTCATACGAGAGGCGCCTTCGCCAACCTTAACAACGCTCTGTGGCATCATCGAGAGGCACTTTACTCCACGGAAGGAGGCGTGGGACGACGAACTGAGTGCTTTGGCCAGGGAAACCCTGGGACTTCTGGACGTCGTCATTTGGACTACGCCTGATGTCCTCGCATCGAAGTAGGTCTTGTTCTGATGATGTGTTTTCCTACACTGACAGTTTGCAGGTTCTCCGTCATCCCGCGGGGCCTTCACGTCTTGTCTAACTTACTAGACCCCGCTCACCCTACGTGGTTATTGCACCGTTCGGTGCGCATGCTGACGTTGCTCGCTTCGCGTACGTGATAAAGCTTCCTCTGACTGCTCGTCAACCATGTCCTTACCATGGAGTTCGCAGACCACGCATTGTTCAGAGATCTATTGTCTTTCCCGGCTGTTGAGCCTACGGAAGGGCAACAGCCTGCAACGAAAGACTACTCCAAGATTCCTCATATCGAGCAGATGGCTTCCTACCTGAGAAACACGTCTTTGCAAGGACATGAGGTGCATCAGGACTCGCTGCCCGTACTTGACTTTCACTGACAGTGTCTGCAGGCGAATATGCTCAAGGAGACCATCTTGGCCTTCATAGCCGGCGTCGGCATCGCGCACCGGGATGCGCTGGCAATCTTGCTGGAGTCGCAGACTCTTGTCCTCTCCATCGTTGTCTTTCTTACCAACATTACGACTCCTTTGTTCGAGGAGGACGAGGCGCTCCTGCGTTCTCCGGACATGACGAGATGGTACGTCTCTCCTCCAGCCCATTATGACCACGAGGTAATTAACTGTACCCTTCAGGACGATCGAGCAGACCGTCCGTGCCGTCTCACTCCTGTATATACTCGTGAGCAGCGCAGAGGACTCGGCCTCGAGCCTCCGCCAGAAGATCCTGAACGCGCGCTACCCCCAGTTCCACGGCATCCACCATATGATCATCGTCACCCTCGGACGGCTCACCTACGCGGAGCCGCCGCAGGACGTCAGCACCGAGTTGCGGTCGATGCTGGATCAGGCCATCGGTACGTTTCCGCGGTCCTCCGCCTCACTGCTGCAGACATTGATGGTATGCGTTTCGTGTAGATATGTCGGAGGAGATGCTCGGGCTGCTCGTCGATGGTCCCGAGCACGAGCTTGTGTTTTCTGCATTCCAGGTGCCACAGGAGTTGATTGGTGACAATCGGACCGACCTCGATGACGAGGAGCAAGAGGCGAGGATGCACCATCCGCCAGACTCTGATACCGAGTAGCTTTCGTTACGATTTCCTCATGACATCCCCCATTGCTTTACTTAGGACTGACATGCACGTGTATACCATCTACGATTCCCAAGTTATCTACAATTTCATGCTTCAAAGTCCAGGTCCGATACTTCACTCATAGGTAATCTTTTGATCCAGTCGTCTTCCACGCTTGACTATGCAGGATTAGAGTTCGTCCACGCGCGGCACACGCGCTTGAGCCAGCGTGCCTTCTTCGCATCCATGGCTTTGTCGGCACTGCGGAGGGCAGCCAGCTGCCTCGTGGCCAGAACGCAGGTCTCGCTTCTGAATTTGGCAACCAGGCGACGGCGAAGCTTCGCCTGTCAAAACGTCAATCAGCACAATAAGAATTCTGGCACAATATCACCAAATACTGACCACCGGACTCGAATCCACAGCCGGGGACGTTGGCGACGTAGCGAGGGCCTCGTGCAGCCACCCACGCGTCTGGCGGACCTCGACGTCGCCAAAATTCTCGAGCCAAAGCTGCCAAACGCACTCCTCCCAGTCCGCCGCGCGCGTCGTCGGCGGGAAGAAGCGCTCCGTGCACCACAGCGGGTCGTCGCGCCCGAGCACGGCCGGCGCGAGCGGGGCGAACGGGAAGCCCGTCTGCCCGCGCGAAGTGAGCACGACCGGGCTGCGCCGCGGCTCGGGCTCGACGGCTAGTGCGGAAGACGCGGCGGGGGCGAGGAGGCCTGCGTAGAGCGCACGTGGTGGGAGGGTGGAGAGGTTGGCGGGGAAGAGCGCGACGCGCGGGGTGGGCGCGAGGAGACGTGCGAGGTTGAGGAACGCGTTGGGGTTGTCGGGCGTGCGCGGGGCCAGGTGGACGAGGTGGAGCGAGAGCGTGATGTTGAGGAGCGGGTTCTTCGTTTGTAGCGTCGAGACGCGGTACAGGAGCGCTTCGTGTTCTGGGGAGGAGGGATCCACAGTCGTCGTTACCAGTAGCGATATCGGGCCTGCGATACGTGTGATACGTAGGTTGAGAGTGGAGGAAACGAGACGAGCATACCTGTCCAGCGGGACGCCCAGGGGAGGACGAGGTTAAGGTCTTGGTCAGTCGCCCATAGGCATGCGGTGACGCCCTTGAGGTCAGAGTGTCCCTTGAGCACATACGCATCGAGCGCCCTCGGCGGCGGATAGATCGAGGTCAGCTTCGACAGGAGATGGTCCATGGGCAGCGCCTCCAGAGGGTTCGACTCCGGTACTTCTACACCTTCATTCCAGACTCAATAGGTAGCCACCCAAGTATAAAGCTTACGAGCAGCGTCCGCGGCGCCGGGCGCCTCCGCGTAGATCATCGCCCTCAGACTCAGCGAGAAGAACACCGTGCTCAGCGCGCAGTACAGGAGCATCGCCAGCCTCAAGTACCAGAAGCGCTGCCTAGAGAGCTGGGAGCCCGCCGGGAACCAGAACGATAGGAGCTTCATCACACCAGGAGACCCCAGACCCAGACCTAGAGCAGCACCGTCGCCAGCAGGAGGCAGACCAGGGGTAACGCCGTTACTATCCGCGTCGGGAGACATCTTCTCAGCGAGGTCGAGCGTCTCAGTAGGCGTGCGCACACGGTGGCCGAGGTGGGAGTTGTATGCGCTTTGGTGTCCCGACTTGCTCGCCAGTGGAGGGCGCACGTTGCGCTTGGTCGTGCTCGGGTTCGGCGTGGGCACGGCATAGGAGTTGTCCATTTTTTTCTTGAGATCGATAGAGGCGGTCCGTGGTTTTTAACAGCCTCAACGTCGACTCGTCCGCTGAATGGCAGTCGAGAGTCAAGAGAGGGTACATGAGCGTGACAAGTCGCGTCGCATCACGAGCATGTGGCTCCGTGTCACGCGTCCAAAAACCGGGGACTTCAGGCAACCTTCCGCATGTCGAAATATACTCTGATTTATTTGCTGGGGATCCTTGCTACTAATATAACATCTACATGTTCTACACCGGTCGAGACCGAACGTAACCGTAAGCGGAACACATGGAGACTAGAGTTCATAAACTAGCCATCGACTCGGGCACGAAAGCGTACCTCACAACGACAAAGCTACGACACCACGCAGTCAGTACGAGTAAATGAGCGGGGAGTGTGAGACAACTGCAGCACTAAGCAGACACTAGTTATAGCTTCGATGCATATCGGGCGGAAATGGATGGCTGCACTGAACGAGTCCATCTTGAATACAATAGAGATTGACGAGAGCTTGCGAGGGAAGCGAGAATATATATGGTGAACGGGACATAGCGAGAAGGCACCACGACGGAATCATGGAGCGATCTTGAGTAGGGCGAAACGAGAGACGTGCGCGAGAGGTCTGCAGCGAGTTAGTATTGAGCGATTCGAGCAGCGAAACTTGACGATTTAAGCAGCGACGATTTGACGGTAAAGTATTGCGAGGCGAAGCACGGGCTCTGAGCGATCCTTCTAGCAATCACATCCGGTTACTCATGCGCGGAGGGTGCGGCCGGTGATGGTACAACGTCGGGGTCCCGTTCCCATCTCGGTCCCCATCCCGGTCCCCGCGGCGGTGATGAGAGAAGTTCGCGCCAGGCACAAACAGTGCTCCGCGGTTGTGTGAGCTTCGCTCCTTCCTTCGCAAATGCGTGGGCGGCGGGAAAGGCTCAGGCAGGCCCTGATTCGGCCCGGCTGAATAATATATCTTCGGTCGCCACGCCTCGCGCTCGTCCATGATGCAAGAGTTCTTGAACTTCTCCATGAGCGCTTCCTTTCCTCTGCGACCGAACGTCAGTACTAAGCAAGTGGCGCCCTTGACTGAGACGTACTGATAAGTAGCGTAGCACAGCCGTAAATCCTTGTCACTCGAGTAGATGTTCCTGTATCATCAACGGTCAGTCACCCTTACAGCAACAGCACACTATTGTCCACTCACCACTTGACGCCAATCTGCGTCTTCGCAAAGTGCAATAAGTCACCAAGCGTAATGAAGTTGACAAAGGCATAGCCGACGTTGCAGCCTGCATCCCTCCATCAGCACTCCACACCACTCATACCAGCAGAATAGACTCACCATTCTTGAAGTCCATCCGCAAGTACAAAAAGTCGATCCGCCGCGGGCACACTCTATCAATGAACGCCTTAAGTTCCTTGTCGCTCATCTTGTTCGGGACGTTCTTGATCATCACCGTCGTCCGCATATCCTTCCCCTGCTCGATCGCCTCGATGTTCAGCTGGTTCTTCTCCGCAATGCCCGAATCCACGTTTCCGCGTCTGCCCGAGTACGTGCGACCGTCCATAGTCGGCGAGGGCTCCAAAGAACTGCCGTACGAAACGGCCGACTGGGGGACAGGTGCATCGGGACTATAAGCTGACCTCCCAAATGGGTCCTCCTCGGTGGGAGCCCATTCCGTCCGCTCGTCTCGGCGTTGGTACATCGGAGAGAAGCCCTTCTTCGGCGTCGAGGGGAGAGCCTGCGAGTGATAGTGTGGTACTCGCGGGGAGGGGGGCAGATAGTATTCAACCGACGGCGCTGCCGGAGCACTGAACGCCCATTGACCGTTGGTGCCCGCGTGTCCGTCAGAACCATATGCTGGGTACTGAGCCTGGGGCACGGCCTGCGCATACAAGTATTCCTGTGGAGCGTACGCGGAGGTCGACGAGCCACCGTAGCTTGAAGGATATGCGGTTTCCTGAGTTTGGTACACTTCGGACGTCTCCGCGTCATCATAACTAGACCGCTGAGCCTTCGCGATGTCGTCGGGGCCCATGCTGATGCTCCTGGGTCGGGAAGGAGTCTGCGGTGACACAGTACCCTACCAGACACTTTCATCAGAACCATGAAAATGAGCATTGATAGAGCTCGTACCTTGCCAACAGCGTCGAAAAACAAATCATTCGACACTCGCCTGCTATGCTCTTGAGGCGACTCCCTTCCCCTCCAAAGCCTACGAACAGCATCAGGCGCACCCATATTCTCGCTCGCGCTGACACTACGCGGACGAACACGGCCTACATCCATAAAACGGTTAAGACCACCTGTCCGTGTACTAGGGACAATCCTAAACGTACCTTCGGTGCAACGCAACTCCCTATCTGCCTGCTGCTGCAAGTCTTGACACGTATCCACATGCAGCATCGGCAGCCTCCGGGCGGTCGGACTGGCCGGGCTGCTAGGCTGGAACGGATCCTCGAGCGAAAAGCATGGGGAGGACTGCATCGTCTGTGCGTCCTTCTTCGTCAACAGCCGAAGACGGACACCAAGGAAAATGCGATCGTGAAAAGCGCGGTACGCATTGGCCGCATCGCGCGCGTCGTAGTACTCGACTTGGAAATTCTGAGATAGGAAAAGGTTGAGTATGCATGCGAATTAACGGCTTCCAAGAATACACACCTGTTCCTGCGAGTCAACAGCCTTGTACGACATAAGCTCGCCGAGGGAAGCTAAGACCTTCTGCAGCGCAGCAGACTGGAAGCGGCGGTCTGCAACAGACACATAGAGCGTGCCGTCCGTCTCATCTACAAACGCCGACTTTCCAATCACCTGCACACGCCGCTCGTATCAGCCGACCCGGGAGCGTGAAATGTTTAAAAGCACCCACCCTCTCGATTTGCTCGGCGCTCACATATTTCGCAGCGAGATGCGCATCCTCCAGCCCGGGTATCGCCTGGTTAGCAATGAGACTGCGCGCCCGGGTCGCATGGCGGATATCGTAATATGCAAGGATGATGACGCCGTGCGACTCTAAGAAGGGGACCCAAATGCCCTTCACATCGCCAGTTGGCGCAAACGCCTCTCGCAGGTCTGCAGAGGAGGCATTCAAGGGAACATCACGGACCTACCGGCGCATATAGTCAGTAAACTTCGATTAGTAGCATTAAACCATCATAAAATACTAACCAGCAAAAAGCGACTCGCATCAGCGTCGTCCTGTTCGTCACCAAGTTTCGCATTCGCCGCAAAGGCAGGTTCGCCGACCGAGCCAACCTTGCGCTCCTCCCGCGGTGTGATATCCATGCTCGTCAATCCCGAGATTAACACAGACACCGCATCCGCGCCCTCCTGCACCGCCACATACTCCCCATCCACATCCGACGAGAAGCTCTGCGAGCGGCCGCTCGACGGCGTCAGATACCCGCCCCGCGTTGGGAGCGGCCCACAGCCCTTGAGCGCGGTCGGCGACTCGGGCGCGGCGTGCACCCAACGCAGCGGCGAACCGATCTCGGGCGGGGTGACCGGCCCGTCGTGGGTCTGGAACGATGAGGACGGTGTCAGCGGCGGCGTGAGGAGCGGGGCGGGCCGACAGGGAGAGCCTGACGTGCTGCGCTTCACGGGAACGGTATGGGCGTGCGTGACGGTGTTGCTCGTACTGCGCGGAGGCGTCGTTGGGGGCGTCGCGGCGAGGTCGAGCGGGTGGAGATGTGGGCGATAGAGCGCCTGAAAGCGCTGTGCGTGCCCGTTTCGGCTTTGGCTGAGCGGCCTAAATTCCGGGCAGTGAATCAGTAGCTGCTCTATTTTGCGCGCTGCCTCGGCGCATGTATGCGTCCAATTTACGTACCAGAGGTCGGGGAGGGAGGGAGAAGAGTGCACGCGCGAGGGAAGTGAGGGGCGCGTCTCGACCTGATGTAGATTGATGAATGCACCGATGGAAGCCAGTCGATAAGCCGAACAGCATGAAAAATGAAATATAAGCTATCTATTGGAGGCACGGAAGAACAGCGCGTACCTCGTCAGCGGGGCAAGTAAGGGTAGGGAAGGGGACGGGAGCTTGCGTCTGGTCCATCGAAGCAAGCAGGTGGAGAGGCTAAGGACGATATGGATGGTGGAAACAAGCACAAGGGGCGAGTGACGGATTTGAGCAAACGAGCGAGATAGCGAGCGTCTGAAATATGCCTAGACGGGCACAACACCAAGGAGTGTATCTACAGCAACCACAACAGCAGGCGTATCCGCAAGCCGGGTACGTTGACAACAAGAGATGCAGGTGCACTGGGACCAAGGGCGGGACGGAGCCAAGAGGTGGACGAGAGCTCTGAGACGCGCGGGGGTTATATAGGTTGTGGGTGCGCGGGAGGACTGCCGTGGACGTTGTCACGCGTCTGACCGGCGCTGGGCGAACCTCGTGCAACGGCGGACACCTCGTGAAGCATCCGCGAAGCTCGAAGCCTCGGCCTCCACCGTCTCCATCTCGCAATCAAAATTAGAAGACGGCGAAGCTGGACAAGCATCACCCACGACGGGGACCGAGCTGCATCTTGACGAGCGGTGCGGATCACTGTGGGTCGCGCACCAGGACGGGGAGGAGCGTTCCCTAGGAAGAGCGGTTCTCTGCGCGTCATGTAAGCGCCCGGGAATGTCCGGACTCTGCAGGCGCCCCTCCTCGGAGCATGTGCATCCCGCCCATATACCCGTCTATGGCCTTCTTCGCGCGACGCGAAGGCATTCATTGCTGAGAGATCTACACGTAACCTCGCGTGAAGACTAGACGTCGGACGGCGACATGCCCGCCCGGCGAGGAATGGTTGACGTGCCTTGCTCGATTAAGCGAGCACTGATAGCTGAGCGCATTGTAAGGTCATGGTAAGTGTATATGCGCAGACAGAACAAGAGCTCAACGTCGCGTACGTTCTGACCCTCTGGCCATCCTGAGCTCCTGCAGCTTGGCAGCCGCTCGCCTTGTCGCGTCGTAGCAGATTCACACCGTTCATTCATCCCAAACAGTCCAGGACGGCCCGGACGAGCATTCCCATCAAATTGAGTCTCGAGATCGCAGGCCCCGCGCCGCAATTGAGGCAATCCCGTCGGCAGGGAGTGCGTAAACGAATCGGCGCGCATCTCGCACAAGGTCAGCGGGAACAGATCGTGCAACCCGAACAGGCAGACGAGAGATCCAACTATGGAAAAGGAGCGCATTCCCACGCCACAATCGCGTCTGTGGACGTCTTTGGTCGTCTGGTGTCATCGCAGGTCTTCGCAGCTGCTGACGACGTAAAGATTGTTATTATTTTCGGGGTGCTTAATCAGGTCATATTTCAACGCCTTTATATGTCCGTGGGTGGCCTGTTGAGCGACATACATTCCCCACGTAGAATGGGTGTGACCCGTGATGCGTGACAGCCTGCATCGAGTCGCTTCTCACCGCTCGTTTTTAATCAGCCCTTCTCTCGAGTTTCGACAAGTTTCCTCAAGCCAATCTCGGATGACATCAGTACGCGCTTACACAGTCTCCGACTATCCATTCGCGTAATCTAGCAAAGCGAGCGAGACCGACGTCAGGTGGGCGCGTCTCTTTCTTTCGCCTGCTTAGTAAGCAAGCGTTCGGCCCTGCGCTCGTTTCTCACGCTGGTCCTGAACTTCACCTTTCTTTCCATAAGGTTTCCTCAAGCCAAACTCGATTGGCATCGGTACGCACTTACACAGTCTCCAATTACCCGTTCGCGTAGCCTGCAACGTTACTCTCGCAGATCTAGCTTCATCCGGCCGACATCGCAATCATAGCTGCAAAGATTCCTATTGTGAGAAAGACGTGGAGATTTGTGGATCTCCTTCTACGACACCTTATCATTTTCTAAGTTGCTCAGTTGCCATAGGGTCTTTGGCGTAAATTAACGCCCAGGAAAGGTGCGAAACGGGCCATTTCCAACCCAAAACTACTCACTTGATGGGAAAAGAGCTTCACTCTTAGTGCCTTTCCTGCAATGACAATCGCTTTGCTGTAAACACAATGTCTAGCGCCCTCAATCCGATCCGTTTCGTCCTCTTCGACGCGCTGCACACCCTTCTCACCCCGCGCCTCCCGGTCTACGTCCAATACTCCCAAAGCTTTGAGCCCTACCTCGGCACGCTCGACCCTGTCGCGCTCAAACGCGCCTTCAAGCTCGGTACGCGCGAGCTTGCGTTGCGGTCCGCTGAAGCTAACATGTGGGACTCGGGCGCGGGCAGCTCTGAAGCAGGTGCAAGCAGAGAAGCCCGCGTATAGCCACCAGCACGGCTCCGAAGGCTGGTGGGGCGAGGTCATCCGCCGCACTGCCGTTGGCGCGGGCGCGGATCCTGCGGGTACGTGTATATTACTGCCCATCCATCATTGCCCGTCGCACTCAAACGGACGATATCACGCTCTCCTTCCTGATGTTGCCCTTCTCCCGGCTGAAACGCCGATGATCCTATTTCGCGGATTTGATTCGCTCGCGCCGTACAGCCGTCGACCGCTCGCTCGCAGAGATTGTCCGGCGCCTCCTCCTCCGCTTCTCGTCCCGCGAGGGTTACAAGCTTTTTGATGATGCGCTTCCTGCACGTACGTACCTTTCCATCTTTGCGTGCGCTCGATCGTAGACCTCCCGCCCTCGTCCAACCGAGTATGCAGAAGCAGTGGGGGCTCGGATGGACGCATATAAGCCTCGTTCACGCATCTACAACAAGCCAGGCTGGGAACGCCACACGGCCTACACTATTTCCGCGCTGACTTTCTCCAGGATTCCATGACAATTGAAGAGGAGGCCTGAGCCGATTTCGGGGGGAAAAGGTCCTCAGGAAGGGGGGTCAGAACTGGCCTCATTCGGGTGTTATTCCTCCTCGGCGACAGCTATTCCTGGACCACCATCTGGGCATTTGTCCCAGGATTCTAAATCCGGACGTTATGGCCGGGCTTTGAAAAAGATGTACCGAGAATATCGTTGGATATTCAGACTCGGTCGGATTGATCTGGGAATAGTGCCCTTGCACATGGGGCCACATCCCAGCGTCAGGACGTTTGATAGAAATCAGTGCTCAGGCCTGTGCTGATCTGATCCGGACATTTTGGGTCAGGTTATGCTGGACGATAATCTCCGATTTTAGGAACTTTGGATCAGGCCTCCACCTTGGGGGCCTTTTTCTCCTCATCTGATCAGTATGGTTAGCAAAGCCACTGCTACTGTTCTGCTCCGAGTGGATGAATTAAGCCAGCTTTTGCTTCCTGTCACCCTTCTTGCGCAGCCCACCCCACCACGCATTGCTTCTGTGACTCTGCTCTTCTCGATCTTCATGTCCGCCGCTAACGCCGCCCCACCTGACAAGTGCAGCATCTCCGCGCGGTGGACATCCGCACGGGCATCGTGAGCAACTCCGACGCACGCATGCGTGAGTCCCTCGCTCGACCCATCGCTCGTCCACCAACCCACCTCATATCATCCTGCAGACCAAGCCCTCACCTCGCTCGGTGCGACGCCGTACCTCAGCCCGATCCTGCTCAGCGAGACCGAGGGCATCGAGAAGCCCGCTCGTGACATCTTCCTCCGTGCCTGCGAGCGGGCGAGCGTCCCCCCCTCACAGGCGGTGCACGTCGGGGACGAGCTGGATGCGTGCGTATCTGAGCCCACTCTCGAATATTCGTTGCGTCCCGGCTGATTGGCTGCTTGGCTCTTTGATGTACTACGGACCGTCATCAACCTTGCGACCGTGTATGTACAGAGATTACAACGGCGCACGCGCGGCGGGCCTCTCGGCGCTGCTGCTTCGGCGCCTCGGGCCCGCGGGGGAGGGGGAGACGAAGGAGGATGACGAGGATTTGCGTGGCGTGGAGGTCGTCAGTGGCCTGGGAGAAGTTGTCGAGTGGGTTGAGAGGCGGAACGCCGCGGCTCAGGGGAGGTGAGATGGAGAGACTGGTGAGCAGAGGGAAGGAACGGACGCATGGTGCGACCTGGTTGCAGCTTTCTGTCATTCTCCGTATGTGACTCCATATGCCGCAGTGCGGATTGTCACCTGCCGTGCATTCGCAGAGTGTGGTTGAAGGGTACTGCTGGTGCATAACAATAGCACCTGTGGTCGCGGATGCGGAGGCACGTCGTGGTGGCGATTGTGGTGAGGGCGATGTGTGGGATTAGATTGTAAAGAGGGAGAAAGGCTCAAAGAATGCTTCTCTCGGGGAATTGACGTTCAATTTCCTATATCAGGTAAGCGCCGATGACCATTCGAGCGCCCAGCGGTGTCGTGGGTCCTTTGCCCTGGCATTCCTGTCACACCTGTGGGTGTAGCATTCTTTGACATCTTGTTATACGCCGTAGGGCTCTCTAAATACATATAAAACTTTTGGGTTTCAGCTATTACTTTATTTTCTAGTCTTGGTGCAGATGGTTAGGTTGTGCCATGCAACATGCTGAAATATTTTAAATAATAATCATTGTCCCCAATCATTTGGGATGAGCCTCAAGGTCCAGAGTCCAAGGGAACTAAAGGTTCAAGCCCTCGATTCAAGTCTCAAAGCCTCAGGGACTCAGGCCTCAATCATTTCAATCAAACTCAAGGTTCAAATGTTCAACGTTCAAGCATCAAGCTCACCTGAGGCAATGCACAGTCTCCGGCGTGAGTCACAATGATTGAGTCACGGTCACGATTCTATGACTGGAGGCCTTCGGAGTACTTGATCAACACGTCCTTAAGCGCCTAAAATCTTGAACGGTGACTAGTTACTCCAGCAGCCTGAGTCACAATTATTGAGTTACGGTCACGGTTCTATGACTGGAGGCCTTCGGAGAACTTGATCAACACGTCCTCAAGCGCCTAAAATCTTGTAGGTCTTGAACATTTGAACGGTGACTAGTTACTGCTTGACTGTTATCTTAAGCCTTTGATTCTACAATACTAGCCCTCCGTGGGCCATAGAAGGCGTTGGGTTGTATACCACGCCTGTCAGGTGACAGACGCGACTCAACGCGTCCTCGCAAAACGCGATCATGTGCCCGAAAGGCGCGGAACCCTGCCGTTGCTATTGATATGTTCCTGTCTCCACGCACATCGTGCTCAGTTCCCCCCTCGTCGCACCGATTGTCTTTCGCTCAACTTGACTTTTTTTCAAGACTTCAACCTTCAACCTTCAACCTTCAGAGTCCTCTGCCTTCACCTTTTTCAATATCTTCGAACGCTGCTGTCAGATCGCCAACTGGAGGCGCATCTCAGTCGATGCATCTCCGCGGGATCCTACGGCTCAGCCATGGCACGGTCCTCCATTCCAAGTATGCGGGGAGGCAGCTGGCGGGTGTCCAGGCTGCTGGACTACTCGCACTTGCGACCATCTATCCGGGTGAACATCGCACAGAACTCTCGCAAGGTATGTAATTAGGCAAGCTCACAGAGTGACGCGATGGACCTGCTAATTGCCATGTCTCAGACATACTACAGCCAACTGCGAGCAGGAACGAGATAGAAGTGTCATCGTAACGGGTCGGCGTCAATTTATCAAAGAAATGTTAGATGTTAATTAACTTCACGGTTTCGCTCTGTCGCTCGCCCGGGCTCGTACTGCTGCTGCCTGATGAGAACGAACCCGTGATGAGCCCGTGCTGTTCTCTTCTTTTTGCAGCTGTATTCGTACTTGTATCACCATCTGCCGTCGCAGCTTCAGCTGGGAGAATTACCGGATCAATTAGAAAAGACAGGAACCCAAAGCTCCGTAGCTGCTGCATCGCGTAGGCTTCGATTCACACTCAAAATGTCGGTATATCCCGCTCATACTGTCCTTTATTCCAGAGGCAATCAGGACTGAAAAATGGAGCATGGTAACATCCACAATATCGCTCAGGCTTGCTCCTGACTGTAGAGCAGAGTTGCGTGCTGAGGCATGCTTTCCCGGCCGTCAAACACATCGATGTCTGGCGACCCCGAGGACAAGATGATAATATTATCTGTTGGCAGTCTGTCGACAGTGGCACAGCACGGAGTCAATAATACATCCCAGGGGCTATGTACTACGTCACGGTTCGTCCCATGTCGCATGTCTTTACCATGGTATCTTCACGACAGAATCCCTTCAGAACGGTCATCTGAGCCGGGTTTTTAATAATGACCTGAAGAGCGCCCTCATGTCACAATATGTGTTCATTCGTGAGAGCGGTCTGTCAAGCTGGGCGAAGTCAGTTACGCGACGCACGTCGGCCCTTATCCACACAAGATGGGCGGACGTTCTTTTACTTGCCTCCGAGGATATTCAAAGGTGCTTCTTGGCCCCTGAACCATCCCAGAGAGCGTCAATAAATGACGCGCAGGAAATATCGCATAGCCGCCAATGCCCTCTGGGTTTCCCGTGTTGCCACACCGGGCAATCTGTTGGGCCCGGTCGCGTACACTGTACCTGGGCCATTCTCGACATCCGTGCACCAGTTGTACTACAACGACCCCACCGCGACGTCCGCGGAACGCAACCCGTCATATATGACGGCAAGTCGGTGATATGCGCATAGTAACAGCTCTAATCAGTGCATATATGTAGCATAAGACTTATCCCTACTGGTCAACGAATGCGGAGACGATCCCCCAGGTAGTGTTCGTCGATCCCTCTCATGCCCAGCTCCACTTAACTCGGATCACAGCTAGACCCCTGGGAAATGCATCCTCTTCCACCAGCAGCATGCTCTTCGCAGCTGCTCATCTCTCCGTCCAGCAGATCGTCTCCATCGCGAACAACCCTGCTTTGGCAACGATACATGCTCACAGTGCCAAGCTTCGATCGAAGTCGTCAACAGGGGCGAGCCCGTTGAATCTGACTGGCTGGTCTGCCAAATCGAAGCTGGATCCGCTCCCGCCTCCCAGGCGACCCACTGGCAAGCGGCTCAAGATCCTGAAAATGCGGCGGAGAGCTGACCCGTCGCCTCAAGACGACCCTCTCGCATTCTACGCTACATTGCATGAGCAGGGCCTTTCTCTGTTTAAGGACACTAATCTGGAGTACGCCACGCCCATACTGGTGGCAGTTGCGGAGAAGAAAAAGGACAAGATCGCCCGCCTGCTGGTCCAGGACATCCTGTCAAATTGGCACCACGTCGGACAAACATATTGCTCCATCATGCTCGAAAATATCCTCCTTCTCATGCAGCAAAACTTCCTGGACAAGGAACAGGTCACTGCCTTGGCTCGGCGCTCTCCGTTCTTCCGGCCAGCTCATGTCCATTAACGAACATAACCGGGTACCCATAGCGATAGCGATCTTGAACCTCCCTGCTCATCCTAGGCTCGACACTCAGATCAATGACACTCTTGCGACTCTACTCATTGGAGTCTTAGCAGACGCAAGAGCGCAGTCAGAATTGGACGAAGTTCGGCATCGCCCCCACAAGGCAGCCGAGCTGCTGATGTTCATTGCATGCGATCTCACAGCGGCGGGGACGCGCTTGCGCTCGATGGAGATTGTGAATGCGCTCGTGGAGACTCATAGTGTGCCTTCCAGCGTGGTGTACCATGCGAATCTCATGTCGACGGACTTCTCTCTCATTATCATGACTATGTCGGTGCACTCTGTTCTTCACTTAGGATGGCGGTCAACAGCTGGTAAGCTATTCTGGTACACTGCTTCTCAATTAAAGCTCACCTTGCTGAGGTCGTCTATTCTGTCTCGTTTACGCCACAGAAGGCCTATCCGCCTCCTCAAGAACGTCTCCTCTCCTCGTCTGGCTCATGACGCACCTTACAAAGAAGATCAAGAAGGCTCACCTAGCGCGGCAGCTCGCGACGCATGTTTTGGAAGCACAGATTCCGCTACCTGTGCTGGATCGTGAGCGCTTCATCGGGCTAGTCGCCTCGCGGGGTTCGCAACGCATGCACGCATGCTTTGGGAGTGGTACGCTTTTGTGGAAAGCAGAAATGATAGGACCTTCATCGAGGGCAACGCAGGTGCGATGCTCTATGTTGTGAGTCTATTCACAAGATTCGCGAAACGAGAGGGATCCACACTACTGGACAATGCTGAGGAGGAGGACAAGCTGCGTGACAGTGAGGTGGTAGATGTGGCTGTGTCGGTGCCGCTCGAGGGCGCGGACGAGGCATTTCCACCACGGGAGCTTTCTTGGCCTGCGCAGGGACCTAGACTTGAATCAGCGAAAGTCAGTTTCGACTGGAAAAATGCCTCAATCTGTAGATCCAGCATCCTCCGCGGTTGTCACTCGTGTTGGAGCACCAAGTGTTGATTTTACTGCGCTTAGCAAGGTTCATGGTGCCACGCCAAGCGAGCCCATCGGTCAAGCCACATCAGACACTCGCCCGTCAGGGGCTGCCGACCATTCCCAGGCATGTTTGGGAGCCTCCTCGAGTAAGAACCCACGTGCGCCAGACGAGTGGGTTGAGCTGGAAAGTTGGAAAGGGGACGCAGCTCGGGTGAACCAGAATGACACGTCGCGGTTCGGGCGCTTGTGTCAATGCTGCGCTTTGGCCGCCTTGTGCCCTTTGCTTACGGAACCCGGCCATCGCGCGATATGGTCTTATTGTTCGAAAACCTAGAATAAATAAAATGGTACGCTGTACATTTCTGAGCGGGACTTGAAGCTGAACACTTTCTCTCAAACAGGCTCGCTACCTACTACATCATCTCATCCTCTGCGTGTGCCCCTTCCCCTGGTCTCCTGCTCATTGCGATTCTATGACACGAAAGCCGTTCTTACTTATTCCACGCCTTGTATCCACCTCCGTGCATTAGTTGGCCATACCGCTGCCCTCCGCTTCGACGAGGTCCGCATAGACATCCTTTGCCTTTCCCTCCGAAGCCTCATCAAGAATCTCCTGCAGTCGGACCAATGACTCCATTGCCAGATCCAATAGGTCGAAGTCTATCCCGTCCTGATGATTGTTGCGAGGCGGCATGGAGGGCGACTGGACCAGTGAGGAGGAGTGGACGCCACTGAGAATTGGGCCAGTCGGAGTCACAGAGACGTCCGCCATAGCCGTGCTCCCATTCGGCAGATGGCGTGTCGGTATCGACAGTACAGCCTCGATCACGACAGTCATCGAGCATAGGGAAGCCGATTTCAAAGAGTTCGCGACGCGCGTGTTCACAACGTATTATGCGAGTCGGCGGCCGCTGATACATGCGCATCACTTCGAGCTCAACGCGCTCGCGCGTGCGGCATTCATGTTGGGACGGCTGGAGGAGGGTCTGCGGATGTTTCAGGAAACGGCGGCAGGTGCTGGGCCTTGTGGATGTGAACGTCGTGCTGGAGATGCTGGCACAGTACAACTTCACGGCGGCCGCATGTGTGCTGGAGCGGATGGTTACGGTGGGCTGATGCCCGACGCGATTTGGGTCGGTGATCCACCATGCAGTCGTGTATCGAGACATCGTACTGGCGGAGGCGCTGCTGCGGCGAGCGCGGGAGCTCAGGGTGGGGCAGTTGAGCTATCAGACGATGGGGACGCTGATCCGGGGTTGATCGAGACAGCTGAGGATGGGCGTAATAACTCACGGCAGGTACTGAAGACGGTGCAGGATTTGGTAGACTTGCTGCTAAAGGCAGGACAGATACCGTCGCCGAACGTGGGGCGCGACTGGGTGATCGCGGCAATGCGGGCACAGGCGTGGAGGCGGCGTTCGGAGTTTGGGACATGCTGATGCGTGACAAGGTGGATTGGGAGGATGAGATGCGGACGAAGCTGAGGAAGTCTATCGCAAGGCCTCAATCGCCTTATAGCCGTTGCATAAAGCCTTTCGAGACCCAGCAGATGTTCTATCGTTGTGCACATCTTCGTGAATCGCAATCTTGTTTGGCTTCTGAGCTGCAAATGGAATATGACCTTGAATCATGTGGCCATGGCGAGATGAACTAGACTGAGGCGCCGGGGGTAGTCGTCCTGGCACCGACCGGGCCAATGCCCCCAGAACCGTTTGCGATTGCTGAAGGTAGTCCCGTGGAATCGGGTTGCATTTGCTCAAGTCCAAGCCGTATCATGGAGATAGATTTTAGTGTGAAGATCGTAGGCAACTCGGTATATAGTAAGTTACTTCGTGGTCGGACTCTGGAGAATGTCGCGAGTTTCAGCTGCTTCTCGGGAAGTGTTGAGAGTGCCATTCGGACCGTCGGTGTTGCATTTGCGCAAACGCTGCCAGTCTAAATATTCTTGGCTAACTTCATGGTAGTCCTCGGTTTGATATCTGTCTTACACCCACCATTGCTAACATGATAATAGTTCTCAAATTGCTGCCGGACTGTGTACAGACAGGGCAAATCATCGTCTTCACTCCTACTCCTGACGGCAACCGGTGCTTGACCCCGTCGGCAATCGGATGTGTCTGTGTTCTATCTTGTGAAGTGAGTCTATCAACATTTAAACGTGTCGGATAACGTTTGATGATTCCCAGCAACAAGTCTCGCACATTCCCATTTGAGAGTCGCAAGAACAATGCAGCCATTGCGCTGAACCCGGATTCTAATGGGCTGGTTAGTGTGGACGAAGGTGCGCCCTATAATCCTTCAGTTGTCTTCATGGGTGCGCACCATTCCTCCAGATGGACGTGCACTACCTGTCAACTTCCGGAGACGCATCGTTCTTCACCACTCCCGCTTCCACAAGCCCGTCAAGTCGATCAATTCTCTCCAGATGAGAAGTGAGTAGGCTGCCTCAAGTTCCTGAATGCCAGATCTCTCATTGCTGATATTCTTCAGGTTCATCGCAGTAAGCCATCGATTCGTACGTGCAGGTCTGGCACGCGCCGAATCACCCGGGAATTCGCCCCGTTCAACCAATACAGGACATACACTGGTCATCATGACGAGGTGTTGAGCATTGAATGGTTTCCTGATTCTGATTCTCAGTGAGTTGATTCCATTTGTTAGCCATGATTCGGACTTGAATAAGGCGCAGATGTTTCCTCAATACATCACGGGACATGATCGCTCATCTCTTCACACTGGACCCCTGTGAAGCTTCCACACCAAGACGTTCTCCGGTCATCGTGACATCGTGGTCAACACGTACTTCTTCGCCAATGGAAAGATCGTACGTCTTACTTATTACTCCTTGAAAGCAAAGCCTCCAGAGGAGATGAACTCGGACGACAGCCTCAATTTTATAACGTCCTCATCAGCGCTCGACGACTCGATTGCACATAAATGCTGGCGCGTACGCAAGCGCAACTACTTCAAGCAGCCCGGGACACGCATCGTCTGCAGCACGTTCCATCGTCCCTCGAACCTGAGACAGAATTGATGGCTGGCTACGTCGTCTTGGGCGTGTTGCTTCGGGAACGACTGGAAATGATCCGAAACCTCAAATTACTATCAGTATTAGGACATGTGAAAAGGAGCATTACATGGTGATGAATGCATTCAGCCAGAGAAGTATGGACTTGGGGCCCGAAAGGATTCCAGATAATTTATTTGGCTACCCATGTTCTGCATTGTATCTCCAGCCTGATATTCCCGCAACAACCCTCAGGCGTGCCATAGATCTAAACTGATCCGCATTGCAAAAGAGCAGCCAGAGATGTTACGAGATCCTTCTCTGTTCATCATCACCCTCATAGGTGAGTCTTTGCTCAGGACTTGAGTGATTATTTTCTGACAATCAGATTGACACCGGGACGGCAAACTATGAACACTTGCGGTAGGTGAGCTTCAAAAGCCGCGCCGCAGGTTCGTACCCTGTTCTATATCCATTCTCGAAGAAATCCGACGGCTTCGACGGCCCTGCAAAGCGCGAGATCTCAAAATGAGGAGCTTTGGGAGGCATGATGATGTGACGATTATGTGGCGACGTTTAACTCTGAGCATTCTATTGAAGACAGAATTTGTATCAACAATTTTACAAGACTGATAAGAAAATTTTACTCAAGATCCGTAGCTAGCGTTCTGCGATAGAGACATTTTGTGATAATACACGCCCACGTGCTCTGGACGTGTCGCGTCGCGTGTCATGTAACTGATCGTCGCGAACTGTCACTTACCGCCACAAGTGCATCGCCCGTGGCCACAGGGCCATACGCGTAGTAAGTACATACTGTCATACATGCAAAGCAGCACATAGTGTAGTCTATAATCTTCCACAGCCAATTCACCAGGGAAGCGGCACAGCAGACGACCTGTGACGGAAGGTGCAAAGCGGTAGTAGCATTTCAAACGGCGGTTTAGGCACTGAAGATTGGGTTTGCGGCGCCCCGCGCAATCTGGGGGGCCTGTGTGATGAGTGAATGGGGAGCATATAATGTGCATGCACCGAATTTCATGAATATATACAGCAGGTTGCAGCAGCGAGAGGAGATCACAGTGCCATGAGTAAATGTACAGTGGCCTATGTCAACGACTACTCGTTGACACCGGAATTACCCATCAGGAGGTCGTCATTGATATACAAAGACATTTCGTCATCAGTGCCGGCATATCCTTGGGATAGGTTCAGCGTGAAATCTCCGTGGCCTACGTCGAATCCTTCCCCAAGAGCATTTGCGATGCTCGACTCATGATGAGGGGCGGCGTCGCGCGCAGTCAATGAGTTGATCTTTTGCTGCTGAAATTTCAGGTATTGCGTCGCCATCACCTCCAAGAACTCCTGGGGGACTCGCGCTGCTGCAGACGTAGCAGCACTCGCATGAGGAGACGCTGGCACATCGGAGAGTGCAAGGCGCTGTGAGCTGCTGTGTGGGGACTCCACCGCTGGAGAAGCGGCTGACGTGTCGCGCAGTTGTGTTACCGCTACCATACCCCTGGAGCCAGAACTTTGCCGATCCATACCGGGAGGCGCACGATGGCTCTCGCTTGCACCGTGGACGGATTGCGCTGATTCACTGCGAGCCGGTCCCGCGTGCCTGGTGGAGCCCGACGTGACGAGACTTGGAGTCACACGTCAGCTTCGAGCGTCTTCCTGAAGTGATTGTACATTGGCCCTCGCTCCCTGCGAGGGGCCCAACACCATCTTGTTGATCACAAGACCGTTCTGAGCATTGACCTTTGTGCCGGCCGATCGCTGAGTACTGACAATCGGATGGTCCACAGTAATAGATGCGTGCCGAGGCTGTGATGGAGTTAGAGGCAGGACCTGAATGGTCGGTGTTCGGGCAATACGAGTAGGACGTCCTTTGCTGACATTCTTTCCTGCCCTAGATGAGTGTGTGTCGGCTAAGGGCGTTCATCAGCTGCGTCATTTGGAAAACGGAGGGTGCTTTTACCTTCGACTTTTTCTGATGCTGAATGTGCCGAGGGAAGGTCCGCCTTCTTGGCAGTGCTGAATTGATGACCAGGTCGGGACACCTCTAGCTCCGATTGGCTGTTCCCCAAGGGTTCTACAGAGATGGCAATGTCAGCACGGCATTTTTGAATGAATGACCAGTCCTACCCTCTTCACCGTCGCTAACATCAGATGGAAAGCGCTCCACACAATTTCCGTCTTCCGTATACGCTGTATAGCGTACACGTTTGTTGGGAGCATCTGGCAGGTCTACCTTGCATTTTTGCGAAGTCGATGAGTGCACCGCCACCTCAACATCCACGCGTTCGACCTTCTTGAATCGGTCTCCCTGCTCATCATTCAGCTGGTCGACGATTATTCGGCTGTTTCTGAGATTGTAGAAAACGCGCAGTCCGCTTGCACTGAACTGGGAGGAAGGCACTCCCGAGATAATAAGCACTACATGCTCATCACGAAGTTCTGCTCAATCAGCCAAGTGTCAATATGATTCCTCTATCTGATATCGTGGCGACATACCCTGACGATCGCATGCACGGAGCCTGACACGCTGTTCCTGTGGTAACTGCGTGAGCGCGCGCAGGAAGCGCTGTCGCTCGTCACCGCTGAGAACTCCGATCCCTTTATTGCCTGACTCGACCTGGCCAGGGTACTGAACGTTCTCTGGCCAGTTCTCGAACACGAGACCATTCGTGGCAAGCTTGCACGGCAGTTTCACCCAAGGAAGGGGTTGACAAGGAATGCCGTGCTGGACTTCTGAAGAGTGACTTCAAGTTCAGCCTTCGCAGTTAAAGAAGACATACCCAACATAGCTTCATAGACCTTCCTAAGCTGTGTCAGGAGGCTGTTATCGGACATGCCAGAGAGATCATCTGGGTTCGTCTTGAGAGGTTGAGCTGCTTCTTCAGGCTCAATAGGAGCATCATCGTTTGACCGGCCGTCATTGTGAGTTGACCGCACGGGGGCTTTTTCCGGCGTCATGGCTTGTGCGAGCCGTGCAGTAGAATGATTGTTCCTGGCACAATGTGAGATGACAGCGATATCATAACCTAAAAGCACGTACCACACGTGGGCTTTCAGATGTCCTATCACTTCATCTGTGGACGAACGCGTGAGCTTGCACAGGAACTAGATCACGCCCGTCATCAGCTCGTCATATAATGCGGATCAGTATGAAGACACGCACACCCTCACTCTCTGATGACTCGTACGCCATGCCAATTCCATCGTCCCTCACGATGTCATTTCCGCTGACAATGAGCACGGAATGGAAACCGTAGCTCTCAGCAAGCGCATCCAGCTGCATAACCGACATGTTAAATCCGTACAAAGATGATGGAGCTTCAGTAACCACATACCGTGGACCTCAGCTGTCTCATGAAGTATTCTAGTACTCGCCTCCGCTCTGAAGCCGCATCATTTGAAAGTCTTTCGTCAGGAATGCGACTCTTAAACACGAGGATCGATGGCCACTGCGACGGGTTCGCATTCTTGAATGCTTGCCAGCACTTGTATACATGCTCGGCGTCGTGACTGATATCTGTATGCAGGCATTGGACAAGCAGTCAGTGAATAATGATCAAAAAAACGTCAAGGAAGAGGGCTCTCGCACCGCCATCGGTCGCTAGAGGAACTCGCTTCGATTCCTCCTCCGTGTGCATGTTGTAATATGCCTTGTACAATTGAAACGCATCATGCTCTGCGCGTTTGTCCAGTCTGAACACGTCAAATCGCGCAACAACTTCCTCGAAGGGGATTCCAAGGCGCCCTGCGATGCGTTCGAATATCAAACTGACCTGCCCAAAGTCTTGCTGAGCAGAAGCATCGTTTACGTGAGACGGTGCCGTGGCATAGCACTCTCTTTCCTCCGGTTCGTATACGACGTCTTCCGTATCCACTTCATCCACTGCGTGAGGGATGCTTGACGATGCATGATCGTCTACGGATGCCGGCATCGCATATAGTTCTTCGCTGGGAACCTCCACAATTGTCTCTAGCTGTTGTCCGTGCATGGGCTTCATGCTGGTAGGGACAGTCGATGCAGAGTGATCGGTGGTACCTTCCAAGGTCTTCGAGACGTCGTACATAGCACTTCGCGACGAAGTGGCAGCAATCGGGAGATTACGAGAAGTTGAGCTCGACTTTGCACGACGGGAGGTGGTGAGTGGTCGAGAGACACAGGAAACAGCAGCGTCTTCGCACAGGGCGGAATAGGCCTCTCCATCGGTGTGCGCACGTGTCCGGATCGGATCCTCAAAGTTCGGAATGGCGCTGACGGTAGGTACGTTCACCGCTGGCGATCGAACATGAGATCGAGATGCAGGCCGTGAGCGGAGAGTGAGGTTGCTGGGATTGACAGAACCTCCGGGAGCAAGATAGCTCTGCTGATTGCTGAGCCCTTTGCTCAGCATTTGTGTAGTTGGAACCGATAAGGAGGGAAATAAGGATGGGTACGAAGAAGTGATGACGGGGCGGCTGTTAGACACGTGGGGCTGAATGAACATATATCTGTCTCCCTCGAGAGGGGCGACAGCTCGTGAGAGGCCTTCGCTGAGGTTGCTGGCACGCATTCCAGTGGACTTCGCTATCCTCGCTGGCTGCTGAAAGTCGTATGGACCACCCATGTATGGATGATATGTGGTGGGCATCTGCGATACCCCACTAGGGACACCCGTGTAGCTCGTCGTTGGGTATGCTGCACTGGCTTGTCCGAGCATTGGTTGCTCATAGACTTCCGTCCCCCTCTCGAGAGCGTTCCTGTACATATGCATGGAAGGATGTGTGTTTTGTACTTGAGCGGGAAACGGTCTATCGCGTCGCTGAACGAACAGTGCACGCTCCATGCTACTGCACTAATCACTCTCAATATCAACGCCAATGCTGACCGTGTGCGTAGGTGATAGAACGTACATTTTTTTGCTCTGCAATTGGTGAAAACAAGGCGTGCACGCTCATTAAAAAAAATCCGCCGTGGAGGTGAACGAGAGGCGTACCTGTGGATCACACAATGCGATACGTTTGTCAGGGTAGCAAAATGGATGCCTTATTGGGTTTAAGCAACTGAGTCGGAGCTCCGGAGGGTCCAAGCAGCCAAGTTTGGATGATGCTCGACAGCTTTGAAGGTACGTTTTAAGCGCAACGGTCTGGGAGCGGTAAATCATTTTTTTTACTGTCACCGTTGGTAAAAATCGGAACATATGTGGACATGATTAGAGCATATTGTGCCACAAGAACACCAGTTCCAGTTCGTTTCTGGTTTCATCGAACAACAGGGCAAGTTCAGGAGGGCTCCTCAAGCTGACTAGCGGATAATTGTGAAAAGTAATTGTCTTGACTGATACTCGCTGATTCATCACCACATAAATACACCAGTTTGCGGCATACTGGAGCTCCTATTAACGGATGGCAAAAACGACAGGCATTACACGCACCACGTGGGGGGAGGGCAAGAAATTTGATGTTCCATTCCAGGTCGCGCTAGATGCATTCCCTCGATCTGTTGGAAAGTTCTCTTTCAGGAACGCTTGACACTGTAACATGTCCGGTTTCGATACACGGATGCTGCAACGCCAGATAAACCTCATGCATCAAGCGCACTGGGGAACATAAAGTAACATAGTTCATGGTATTAACGCATCCTGCGCGATACTCCATACTGAATGCCACCCTATCTGCACCGTTAGTCACCTCCTTATTTCAGCGGAGAAGATTAACCAGAGGACTTTCACGTGAGGTACTTCCAGATCTCGTAAGAAACCGCACGGCTTCTCGCTTGTATCGAAGACTGCTTGATGCTTGCACATGGTCAGTGAGTGACTATATGAGTGCGTACTAATTCTCTGTGCCTTGTTCAATCGTGGAGAAGGAATCAACCGAGCTCGGTGATCAGTCGGGTTGCGATCTGCGCAATACTTACTAATCGGAATAAGCAAAGAAGGTCAGGGCTGAGCTGTACTCACGACATCGGAGCATGCATGCCGAGAGGTGCCAAGATGATAGCCTACGATAGTGGTTGTCATTGAGGAGGCGCCATGATACCAGAGATTGATGCCCTGAGCCCTCGCTGTATCCCGATTCTGGGTCGTGTCGCGTTGTACGGATCACTGATGTCGGATGAACAACATTTACCGAGTGCTTTGCTCTGTAAAATACAGCTATCAGGCCAGAACCGCATCAGAAAGTCTGCTCGCGTGTTTTACCTTGAGAAGCGGCTAGCTGAGGTGGAATGGCGGAACAGAGCCTCGGGGGAAGTTCGTATGAAACCCGACAGCCTTTGACTTCGTGTGTGCTACAAAAGTTGTTTCCTTGGAAACCTCGCCGATACGAGGATATTACGACTGGCACGCGTGGCGTTAGAAATGACATACAAAACATTATGCTTAATCAATTAAGCACTGCTCTGGACACGGCCTTTCGAGATCAAAATAACTTCTTTACGACACCTTCGGTATCGTGAATTGCACTCGACGAGTGTTTTCAGACTTTTGATTGTGCACGTAGGAATGACAGGAAGAGCAGTTGTTTGTCGAACAGTCACATCCTAGTGATGACCTTCTAGAAGCTACGCTTGAAGTTAAACCGGTCGTCATGCAGCCACACACCTTCGCTGCGAAGGACGAATTCGTTTCCGCCCGGAACCGTGACGCTCTGCCCTACCGAGTGCCAAGACACAGCCTACATCATCAGAGGGTGATTTCCAGGGGAAATGCTGTGATCGTAAAAAGTTTAAGTTGGGCATTGCCAAATTAGGTCATCATCTCACCCTTAACTTGATTTGGTAATTTTCAAGACTTTCATTTTTCAACCATGATATTTCACTGGTGATTATGGCCGGGCCTGTTCACACAAGCTCTGCCTTCACGAACGGCCAGAAAGGCTGACTTTTCCTGTTCTGTTATTTGGAATCGGCACTCGTCGCCAACTTACACAGGTTATCACTTCACCTCTAACGCATCGTTCGGCTCTTCATGCCACGTCACGCGTCACATCAATTGCCCGCGCTGGCCTTGGTGGTCAGAAGCAACTCGTGCAAACATGCCTCATATTCTTCTGCATTGAATGTTCCCAAGGCCTTTACTAATAGATTTCAATCACCATAGATTCATACCAGCCAACCGAGAAAATAGCACTTGGTACTCGTGCCTACCCAGAGCCTGGAAGACCATAATCGGCATCCACAATCGCTTTGTGTTCTGTGGATGTGGATATACCGACTCCGAGCTCCCGACACAGACCGGGACACTCCAGGCTCACCTCCAGCCGTTCTCGATCTTCTATTCGCCGTCAGCAGGCCGGCTGTTGCTTTTCTGTGAGGAGTTGAAAAATGGAGAACGACTCACCCACGGCGACCGACTTGCGATTTGATCCGGTGCGTCATGATCGTGACTATGGTACTGACTCGGCACCGCGGCATCTCTCGGCATCCCATAACATACTTCTTCGTCGACCCCAAATGTAACGCGGAGGTATCTTGCAGTCTGTTTTATGGAAGACAAGATATTGTGCGAGCCGGATTTCTTCGTTTCGGTTCTTTCTCACTTTGCAATGCTGATAGTCATAGTAACCAGGCCTTGACGCTACCGGACGGGGAAAGCTTCAGATCGTATGATATATCCGTGGCGGTAGAACCTACTGCAAATTCGCCAACATTTACATTCCATGATATGAATGTGAAATAGCTCGAACATCGCTCGAATCCTCGGACTTCTGAGAAGAGGCGACATCCTGAAGGTTCACGATCATACGATGACGTATCAAACTCTGAGGCGAGCTTCGGATCATTAAATGCCTTTCTGTTCCGCATTCTCAGTTCGATCATCAAAATGATTATAATCCCTCTAAATACTTCCGAGGGATGCGGAACTTGACGATTAAAGGTCGCTCCGCTCAATTAGCGCCGTGCTTAGCATCGTAACTGCTCCATTGGTTCATTGTCTAACGCTGCGTCTCCTCACCCATTTCCTGCCTTGCTCAATTTACTCCGTATACTGCACGTCATTGATGGCTCCGACAGCCAACGACTGCAAGCTTAGTCCTATAGGGCTGAAGTCATTAAAACTACCTACCGGCAAGAAGGCTGAAGAGGCCCGTTACCAGCCACAGCTTGAAGCCGCGAAGATGGCGTTTCTCGTCGCCGGCATGCATAAGGACAACAAGCACGCCGTTGAGCACGACGGATTCCATACGCTGTGGCATGTTAGTCGTGAAAACCTATCGGGAGAGTCGGGTCTACGCGAGTGGTGCAGGTTTTACAACGCGTTTCTGTCCTTGGTGCTGGATATGGTTCGTACCATTGCATTTTGAGTGGTGCTTATCTCACGGACATGTGCAGTTGACTGCTTTGGACCGCTTCACAGGAGGTACAACTGTCATGGCTCATATTGCCGGACAACCCGACAACCTCGACAATGACTCTGATATCATATCGCCTCATGTATACTTCTCCCCTGCCCTTTGTGATGCAGTCCCGACGTTCAGGGCGTCGGTTGAGCGCATTGTCTGAGAATTCGTCATTGGCATGGCAAGACCGACCATCTCCCGTTGGGAACGTGCATGGATTGCTTTGACGGATCATGTTCTACCATTGCATATCCACCCGACTGCTGATCATTGCTGTGCCAGCGCTCATCACACGGCCCCCACCGATACACGAATCCTCAGTTCCTCCTCGCACGTGGTGTTGAGCATCAGAGGGGAGCGCGAAGGCGAAGAAGAATTATACTGGGAGCCTGTGGAGGTTGATAGCTGTGCTCCGGGCTGTGTTGGCATGAATGAACACGCTATCCAGCAGAGCACTCCATCGGAACGTTTGCGACAGTTACGGAACGAGGTAGAGCGCCTCAAGAATGAGATACGCGCAAGGGAACAAGAGATCGGTAGGTTGTACAAGGACATGGTCGCGGGCACTGGAGGGGCTGGGGGTATGTTGTCTATGCTGACTTATCTGGCTCATTTCTCATTTCTGAGGTTCACAGCTCATGTGTCGCCCTCGGTCCATGGTGGCTCTGTTGGGTTCGCTGACGTTACGCCGCAAACCATTGATCATGGACTTCCTGACGGTACGTTTAGACTTTCTCAGGTCCCGAGCAGCCGTCGCTCTGATCCAATGCTGACTTAAAACGTAGAACAACTATCATCACGAGTCACGACTGGCTCCCTGAGCTCGCCTGTTCTATCTCCAATCTCGTCTATCTCTTCAATGTCATCGTTGCCCTTAACTGATTGTCTCACTCCTGTGGTATCGCAAGCACCCAGCCCCATGACGACTCCCGTGCTGAACAGTGGTCGAACAGAGGAGTCGTCTTATGGGACAATTCACGTTCCAGAGCTTGTCATGCCATCGATACAGTCTGATTCCCCTGTGGCTGCCCATCTTTCTAGGGCGTCTTCCCCGACCACTGAGTCTCCATCGCTTGCCATTCCTTCCATTCAGGACAGAAATCTTCCTATCTCCAATTTCACATCGGGTTATAAACATGGTTCAAGAACATTGTCCCGCAAGACTACCGATTCTCCTACACTCGCTATACCGTCCAAGCGGATCCAGATCCCTCTCGTGCCCAATTCTTCGTCCAGCAGGGAGCCCCTCTCAACGTATCCATTCCATGCTGACAACGAATGGTCGCCCCTCGTTACCCCCACTCAGACCGAGATCCCTACCGTGGCGGGTATGATCAAGGCGTTCGGGCCGGCCAGTGAGGCGTGCATCAAGGCCAACGGCCTCAATGCTCGAACACACACTCTCTTATAGGAGATCTTCAGGACTGTCGCAGATATCTCCTGGGATTTGGAGCTTGAATTCCGACTGGCGTGCACACCGAAGTTAGCGAGGGATTTATCCACTGCAATGAAACGAGATTTGCGATAGACACTGCTGATGTTTTGATGTTCACGTACAATTTCGTGGCCGTCACACTATGCTCGTGTATTTTTGATGAACGGCCAAAAGGCCCCATTATTCTTTCGCCCCTACACGTGGGCAGATTGTTATGAGAGTCTACGCAGACTGCATTGCGATGGCGACGACGCGAAATTAGAAATATGTCAAGAAGGCAGGTCTCTGAAGGTTTTGCGGCTAGCACATGACGCTCATGGGCCGCGCTCGGGTTGATAAGTTTGCAACTCACGGTGCCGTCAACGGTTCTCTACATCGATCACATATTCTGATGATCTTTAAAGCAACCACGCGCAGCAACACTCACGCTGAGGTATTGCTCGCGCCGCTTCGTGTCTATCGTGGATCATCAACTGGAACAGATGTCCAACAAACCACGGGCAAAATGGTCACTGAGATTCCTACTCCTGGTGATGGATACTCTTTACCCGCAAATCAACTCAATTGTCCTGAAAGTTGGCCTTTCGGCGTTGGATATGTGCCGACTCAGGCTAGCGGTAATGTTGGACTCAGTCTCCAATATAGAGGAAGGTGAGGCGACCGAATGCATAAACTTGCTAGCTTTCATTTGAGTAAAAGCAGGGTACGCTAAGAACAAGTCGCTTACTAGTGTGGACTTGATAGACTGCCCTCCTAAAGCGGCTGTGGGTTACCATACGTCAAATCTGATGAGCGCGGTCACAATTTGACCGTTGTTCCTGCTGTATTCGGCATGCCTCTTGGCTTAGACGTATGCAAGAGGGCTCGTCGGAAGGGTCCCTTGCAGGTTTGTGGTACAATCGCACGGAGTTGTTGATGAATTGCTCTCAATTTGGGATAGCTCAGATCCATCAGCGTCATGACAACGTGTTGCAGTGTGAAACGAATTTGCGAAGCGTACAAATACATCATCGTCCTCTGGATCAGACGGATGAGACCTACGATCGGCTGTTCTGATCGCCAAGCCAGAGAGGGCTTCTTTCGGCTGCACGCATGCCTCTAGCCCATCAAGCTTCAAGCTCATTGGTAATGCTCGCCAAAGCTTCTGACGTACCGTCACCATGCCATCCAGCAGAGGTTTCGGCAAAAGTTGTTTCCTGGTCTCCATGTGGCAGCTGTATGCCACATGAACTGCTTGGGCTTCTCGGTGCTAATCAACGTCTCGGAGAAGAACCGCGGATGTTTCTTATGCAGGGCAGGGCAAGGAGGGAACACGCGGATGATATGGACCACGGTGGATTGGTTTACGCTGCTTCTTGTTGTGGGAAGATTTTTGGCTACAGGTATCGGTAGCAGCTCGGAATCACCGTTCGACTCTCTCGCCCCCCAGGAGTTTTTTTCCCTTGTAGCTAGCTGACCTCTCTCGCCGCCGCTTACATCTCGAACTTGTGCTCGATCACTTGCCAGCATGAAGCCCGTGCACGGACAGCAGCAAGAGACAATTGCGGAGATTCCCAGTGAAGAACTATATGCGATGCCTGCATCTATACATGGTCATCCATCGTCGAGCGTCGCTCACGCAGCGAATGAAGTGAATACGGAAGACGTCGTATACGAACCGGAGGAAAGAGAGTGCTATGCCACGGCACCGTCTCACGTAAACGATGCTTCTGCTCAGCAAGACTTTGGGCAGGTCAGTTTGATATTCGAACGCATCGCAGGGCGCCTTGGAATCCCCTTCGAGGAAGTTGTTGCGCGATTTGACGTGTTCAGACTGGACAAACGCGCAGAGCATGATGCGTTTCAATTGTACAAGGCATATTACAACATGCACACGGAGGAGGAATCGAAGCGAGTTCCTCTAGCGACCGATGGCGGTGCGAGAGCCCTCTTCCTTGACGTTTTTTTGATCATTATTCACTGACTGCTTGTCCAATGCCTGCATACAGATATCAGTCACGACGCCGAGCATGTATACAAGTGCTGGCAAGCATTCAAGAATGCGAACCCGTCGCAGTGGCCATCGATCCTCGTGTTTAAGAGTCGCATTCCTGATGAAAGACTTTCGAATGATGCGGCTTCAGAGCGGAGGCGAGTACTAGAATACTTCATGAGACAGCTGAGGTCCACGGTATGTGGTTACTGAAGCTCCATCATCTTTGTACGGATTTAACATGTCGGTTATGCAGCTGGATGCGCTTGCTGAGAGCTACGGTTTCCATTCCGTGCTCATTGTCAGCGGAAATGACATCGTGAGGGACGATGGAATTGGCATGGCGTACGAGTCATCAGAGAGTGAGGGTGTGCGTGTCTTCATACTGATCCGCATTATATGACGAGCTGATGACGGGCGTGATCTAGTTCCTGTGCAAGCTCACGCGTTCGTCCACAGATGAAGTGATAGGACATCTGAAAGCCCACGTGTGGTACGTGCTTTTAGGTTATGATATCGCTGTCATCTCACATTGTGCCAGGAACAATCATTCTACTGCGCAAATCGCCAAATCACCTCCTCTCAATTATGAAAGGCCATCAATTCATGATGAAACACAGTCAGCTGAAGCGCAGACCTTGTCGTTCCATCCGGATGGCGCTGTCCGGTTATCAGACGGAAGTACGACTGACAAGTTGCTCGTAATGTCGAAGGATATAGAAGATGCATTTGCGCGGCTTTTCCGTTAGTGCTCCTGCTATCACTTTTGTCCTCCTTACGTGAACTTCCTGGTTTTAGGGTCAAATGGCATCACCCCAAGATTTGAAGGAATGAACTGTCTCTTGGATACCTTGTTCAAGTCAGGGTTGACGTGTTTCAACTGGCCTCAAAATGTTCCGTGGAACACTTTCTGCGGCCATAATGGTGGTCTTCGGGGACTTGATGTCGTCCAGTTGCAGCAGTTATACTCTGCTCTGACAGAAGCCTCGACTGACTGTCGCATATACATCTCTAAGAATCCTTATCCAGGTATGGCCATTCATACCGTCCCCTTCAACGGCTCTGTTCATCCAGTCATCACAGACTCTCGCGACGTCAATCCTCATGGACGTCTTGTACTCCAAGGAGTCACACCCAAGCAGGAGAATACTTCCTGTCTCAAACTCTACATGACAAGGAACGGCGATGACGATCCTACCTTCACAAGCAACAAGGGCAGCGAGCCTCCAAAAGATGAGCCCCAGTCCTTGTGTCCTCCCCGTCGCGCTCCGAAACGGGAGGCGCAGGTTGAGCAAGGCGGCCCATTGAAGTGACTCCGTTCTGCTGAGATGTTCAGCGTTGAGGCTGGTTCCCTGCATCACTCAATTCTTGGAGTTAATGACATTGAAGGTGAGGGAACGCGTCATTCCTCGCACCGTGCAGTGTTGACAAGTCATTTCCAATCGAAGTGGCAGGGTGGTCTCTTGGTGAGCGAGGTTCTCTAGTTTCCTCGAAGCCAAGGCAATCCGAAGCAAACCTATCCAAGCATGGCCAAAGGACAGAAATCCAGGTCATATCGTCGAGCCCCGCATTCATTAGGCCCTCAGCTGGCATTAAGCAGTATCCATCTCTCAAGACGCAACAGCCGTCTGAGGAAAGCATCAATGTCCAAGGAATTGAGCTCGCGGACGAATCGGGCCTGTCGCAAGGAGCGAGGGCTGATGTACACTCACATCAGGAAGATGCTCGCAGCCGACGTATGACTCCAAGTCCTGTCACGTCGGGCTCCACCAGGGACGCGGGACCGGCTCGCGGTGAACCAGCACAATCCGTTCACGGTGCAAGCGAGAGCCATCGCATGCCTCCCGGTATGGATCGGCAAGGTTCTGGTTCGTGGAGGATGGTAGCGGTGCCACAAATGCACGACGTGAGTGCTGCTACGTCTGCAGCAGCGCGAGTCCCCCAGGAGTTTTTAGAGATGATGGCGACACAATACCTGAAATTTCAGCAGCAAAAGATCAACTCATTGACTGCACGCGACGCCGCCCCTCATCATGAGTCGAGCATCGCAAATGCTCTTGGGGAAGGATTCGACGTAGGCCACGGAGATTTCACGCTGAACCTATCCCAAGGATATGCCGGCATTGATGACGAAATGTCTTTGTATATCAATGACGACCTCCTGATGGATAATGCCGGTGTCAATGAGTAGTCATTGACATAGCTCAATCGCCATGTACCACTGTGCTGTATCATTCATATGCAATAAGACTTCTTCTGAGCCTGAGTCGCATTCCAAAGCAGTAAATGGAGCTATCCTTCACGCGGTGTCCTCTTGCAGATCATCATCATATGCATGGTCGCTCGGGACTAGTGGCGGCATACCTTACTCTGACACACCCGTCTGCATGCCAGTGAGTCACTTGGACTTCCATCAGCAGTCCATTTTGCTAACAAGTTGCCCGCATCGATCAGCGCTAGCGCTCGGCGCTCAGCTTGTGTACTACATGCAGACGCATCCCTTTGACTGTCATGTCAACCAACGTCATCTCACCTCAAGCTGCATCATGCCTATAGGACCCAGGGCTATCACTGTTATCGGCCCCGGTATGACTTGGACGCCAATTGTACGCGCCCTAATCAGAATGCATCGGCCATTTGTCCGACCCTGATTAACGCAGGACTGGTATCTATTCTCTGCCTTCGTGAGTCTCATGGTGCATGTGTCGTGGATGTGTCATAGAAGCCAGTAAAATCGAGGCCCGGCTTCGTCGGGGAGGGGGAGTTACCAGCCACTGTGATCATCGCTAGGCCCTTCAAGCGATAAGACCATACAATGAACGCCGCCTGTATTTCATTTCGCTCCCGATTACGGCGGCGCACGCATCACATCCCTACGCTTGTCCTTGTGCGGTTCGCAGGTCGCACGTTCAATGAATCCCTTCCCGCTTCTGTTCAACGGCGCATGCAAGCTGCCGAGGAGCGCGCTGATGTTCTGGCTGGAGTCGCCTGTGCCTCTACAGGGCCGAAGTGCCGAGCACAACTCAGCTCGGAGCTTCTGCAACCATGCACCAGTGATCGCTTGGGCATGTGACAATGCTTCGCGTTCTGCACGCACCTGGGATCCAATTGTGAACACGCCCCACATCGATACGTTAATATGCAAATAACGCCAGCTGTGTAGTTTGTGCTTCGTATATTTGCCCGACTCTTCTGACGTCCTCAGGCTCCATCGGCTCTATTTTCCGTATAACTGTTCTCGTCCCTCTTCGTGCTCTGCCCTGCCGACCTCTGTGCTCTTCCCCCTGACGAATCCTGCGTGCTCTGGTCAATGCCCTCCATTCTCAATCTGAAGTTTAAAGTCAGTTTCTTTCGTCCACACAGGCGGGGGATTCAGGACTCACCTCTCATCCGTCACAATTAGGGCAACAAGAGCTTTGTTCCATTCAGTAACCTTAGCGATGCTGACTCGTTGATGATGACCTGGAAGGTAAGCATATGATGGTCACTATATCGTGTCGTCTTTACCACCTAACACCGTTTTAGGTCTGCACCAAGGTCGCTAGCTTTTTGAAACAAGGCCAGCGCCTCGAGAACTTGAGTTGGAGAATCTGGCATCTACAGAATCTCATGGTCGATGCCGACGATGCAAAGTCCAAGCGCGACTTCAGGAAACTGTCCAAGTGTATGGGTGACAAGCTCGACAAGGAGAAAGGATGGTACGTGACTCACTGCCAACGGCGCTACGGCTACTGATAGCGTCCTCAGGAACATCGAGCAGCTCCAGGCGCCGGGCTTCAAGCGCAACCATTCTACCGATCTCATCCAGCGGCGCGCTGCTGATAAGGAGCGCGAACGTGAGGCGAATCAGAGGGGCAGGCCCGGGACCATTCGCCGTATGCAGTTTACCTTCAGTGTCGACCGGCCTGCATCGCCCACCGCTGCCACTGTGTCGGTCAAGAAGCCGGACCTGAAGCCCTCTTCCGAGTTCAGGGACAATGCCCTTAAGCGCGGCCGCCCATCGACACGCTCCACCGCTGCCAGAGTCGATGACACAAACAGCGACCGTAACGATAAAGACCAATACCTCACCCAGCGCAGGCGCAAGCCGGCTGCAGCGAGGAAGAACTCTGGCGCGACGGCGAACTCGGACGACATATTTCAATCAGCGTCTCTCAGCTTTCCAACTTTCTTCTCTGATGACTTTGGCCCAGCTGCCCTTCTATATCCTACTCCTACTGTCACGAACCCCATGACCTTCGGCGAAGGCGCCATCTCCAGTTTCCCTAGGAATTCGGATGGCTTCAGCATTGTCCGCCCGACAATTGAACTGCCACTAGACGATCTCATCAGCACAGGCAGCATGACTGACGCCCGCATTGAGAACCATGATGTCCAGGATGACGTCGAGATGAGGTCTGTCGACTCGGTAGGACATTTCGCACTCGACACTGTCGAGCGCGAAATGTCCTACCCAATCTCCACCAGCTCGGGCCGTACCCCGAGCAGCAACGACGACGACGAGGTCCTCACGTTCACCGCCGCGCCCCGGAATGTTCCGCCGCTATCCATCCCGGTTGAGGACGTCATTCCACGCACCGTCACCCCAACCCAGCTCGCCCCTCCAAACAGCAATGGCACGCCGGCCACCAACGGCAAGGGAAAGCGGCCATCGCTGAGCGTGCACACTCAATCCTCGTCTCGCAGCGCGGGTCCGAGCACCACGCCTGTCAACGGGGGCGCCTCCGGTCAACAGAGCAACTTAGCACTGGGCAATGGTAAGGCTGAGTGCTCAAATTGTGGCGCTACTCGTACCCCTCTGTGGCGTCGCGGTTTGAACGAGGAGCTTAACTGCAATGCTTGCGGATTGTACTATAAAATGGTATATGCTTGTGTTCAGGGTTCATGAATCGCTCTTAAGGCTTTATTCTTTCAGCACAAGTGTCCTCGCCCCAAAGGCATGAGGAATAACCACGGTGAGGGTCGTGGAAAGAACGCTTCGTGTCAAGATGCTCAAGAAGTTGGTGAGTATCATATGCTCCTGCCATCTTAACGTGATCTCACTAGTGTAATCCAGAACAATGCTACAACTGTCACACAACCTCCACGCCGCTCTGGCGGAAGGACAACAAAGGCAAGATCGTGTGCAACGCGTGAGTACCGATTCGCCTTGCATCAACCCTGCATACCTGCTGACACCCGTCCCCTTCTTTGCTTCTATTTCTCCTAGCTGTGGCTTATAGTAAGTTACACTTCCCCTCGGCCTCCAAAAGATGCCCAATTGACCACTCCCATGTACCAGCTACAAGTTGCACGGTTCTGTGCGGCCTCTCTCCATGAAGTCCGATGTGATTCGCAAGCGCACCCGCCTTGATGCCCGTAGGGTAGGCACTGGGCCTTCGGAGGCGCCTTCCGCGACGCCTTTCACAAGTCCAAGCGCCAGTCATTGTGCTTCGCCAATTATGGAAGCTGCCCCCACCGTGGCACCTCACTCGACAACGCAGATTTTCAGCGGCCACGAGGAAGTCGAATACCGCACCTCGATGCAGTCAGAGCTAACGGATGCCCTTGGGAACACCCCTAGCCAGAACAGCATATACAGCAGCACGTTCTTTGGATCGCCATACTCCTTCCCTGGTCCTTACCATTCGGATTATCTCGCACAGACATACAGTGCGACAGCGGATGCATTCCCAGTCTCCGGCGATTACTCGGACATGGAAAACACGGTCACTGAGACGAGGATGTCGAAACGGCGCCGCATGAGCGGCGACTCGGCATCGGAGCCCCCGTCCTCCGCAACATATTTCGGCTCGTCCGCGGACTCGTACACGTTGCCGACATCATCGAGCTCGCAGTCGTGGGGCTCGTCGCTCGACTTCGCATACAACCCGTACAGTCCATACAACATGCTGCATGGTGACAACAGCAGTCCGCTGTGGCACCCGCCGATGCTGCCCCCAAACAACAGCACGAACTCTCCATCTTACCTTCACCCGCTGACGCTGCCCTCGGACAACTTTCCGAACATGTTCCTTCACGGCCAGAGCCTCCAGCATGATGACGCAGACAACCTGTTCGCGGCCTACCTGCATCCGCCGAGGCTGCTGCCAGACGACTCGCCATCAATGAAGGGCCTGCAGCTTCACCCGCTAATGCTTCTAAACGAGTGGAAGAGCAGCGAGTGGAAGACCGACTATTACGACGCACCTATGATCACGTACGGATGAAGTTATGCCGTTGTGGTCCCGCTCCTATGTGCTCACGGATGTTGTGCTTCATCGTCGTCGTCTGTGAGCTTGTTTCTCTCGTGGGAACACTAGTCGGTGCGCACATAATCGGTCGGTTCCTCGTCTCCGTGGTGGTCTCCAGCCTATTGCGTTCTCTGACAGTTCCCCATGTAGATGATTAGCTTGTCTGCTTCATTGTCCGGTCTGGGCATCATCAGAGGTCCTGCGTCATCGCGTCTGCCATTCGCTCTTCGCCTTCCCTGTATATGTCTGCCATTATTGTCTCAAGCTTCTCTCTTCCGTTCAGTTCCGTTTGTTCTGCAACACACTGCTATAGCCATACTCGTGTCCGTCTTCCCTGTGGTATTACTTCCCTCTCGGCTTCGTGTCATGCCTTAGCTCCCTTTCTATCAGCAATCTCTTTCGATCCAGTCCGTAGGTTTTATGACTAGTAGTAGTAGTTACTAGTACATCCGGGTCGCGAGGCCCTCGTGTTTCAAGCCCCTGAATAGATATTTATCCACCATACGCTCGTTGGTTTATACCCAATATCTTCCACGTACGCAATTGACCTTGTGCAATCTTTAACGACTCGGTTGAGCGCAGACAGTAATTGTCTCTGATACGGCTGATGTATGCCTTGTATCACGCTAATTGTTCCCAGAGGTCGCTAGGTACCTCTGAGCACTATGGCAGGTTGCAGGTGTTACCTGGCAGGCGGATCAGCTCGAAACGTGCTTCAATATCTGACATCATACACTTACGATCAGGCAGCATCAAGCAGCATCAAGCAGCAGCCGATCAGGCAGCAGCCAGGTGCATCATGGCGATTCACGCGCTGATGCTACCCGCATCCGGGGCTTCCCTTCCTCCAACCTTTTATTTGCTTCCACCATGCCCTTCCCACGATCCCCCAGATTAGCTGACTCTTTCACGGCAAGTTCGCTGAACTCGCTGAGGAGAACCTCTTCGCCGAAACCGCTTCAAAGCGCCAGATTGCATCGCGGTAGTCCGACCACCATCATCACCTATTCAATCGCCAAGCGCACAAGAGTGAGGATGCGTTCAAAGCAGTAGAGGAGGGCAAGGATGTTGAGAGTGAGTATAAGGATGTCATGAGATTGCAGAGGCTTGAGCAGGAGGAACAGCAAGTCAGACGAGCAATAGAGAAGCAGACGAGGGAGGCCTAGGAGGGTAAGGCAAAGATGGAACTCGACAAAACACACCGCTGGGGAGGGGATAGAAGCAGCGGCGAAGGAGCTCGCAGGAGCAAGGCGCAAACGCCGATGGGGCGTTGCTGAGCCAGAGGATAAGGAGGATAAAGGTGGTGAGTGGTCTAAGGAAGCTCTCGAGGAGACTGCACCTAAGAAGCGTCGTTCTCGCTGGGACGCGATGCCTGCCGACATCAGTGCGCTCATTGAGACTCCCAAAAGGTCACGCTGGGATCAGACACCCGCTGTCCAAGACATTCCCATGCAGCCCATCATTATGAACGCGCCTGGCTTCATGCATGAAGACAAACGCAACCGTTATCTGACTGATGAACAGCTGGACCCGTTCTCCCTGCCACCGGTTATGCCATCGTCACTCTGCCCCCGGGTTATGTCCCTCTGGTTCGTCCTTCGAAGTTCGCCGCTTCCGTCACTGAAGTTGGTGGTTTTCAGATACAGGAGAGCTCCGACGCTGCTACCCTCGCAGCAGCGGCCGGTCTTGCCTCCGATTTGCCCAATGAGATACCGGGCGTTGGCAGTCTCGCTTTCTTTAAGGTGGAGGACGCGCAGTACTTCGACAAGATTTTGAAGGAGGACGAGACGGAGTTGTCGGTGGACGAGATGAAGGCGCGCAAGATCATGCGTCTCCTGCTCAAAATCCAGAACGGCGCGCCGCCCATCGGCAAGACCGCCCTCCGACAGATCACGGACAAAGCTCGTGAATTCGGGGCTGGTCCTCTCTTTGACAAGATCCTGCCTTTGCTGATGGAGCGAACGTTGGAGGACCAAGAACGTCACCTACTTGTCAAGGTTATCGACCGCGTACTCTACAAGCTCGACGATGTTGCGGCCATACGTCCATAAGATTCTCGTCGACATCGAGCCTCTCCTCATCGATGAGGATCACTATGCCGTGTTGAGGGACGCGGGATCATCTCCAATTTGTCCAAAGCAGCTGGTTCCGCGCACATGACCTCCACCATGCGTTCGGATACCGACCATGTGGACGAGTACGTGCGTAACACGACTGCTTGTGCATTCTCAGTCGTGGCTTCGGCACTCGGTATTTTGTCTCTATTGCCTTTCTTGAAACCTGTGCGCCGGAGCAAGAACTCATGGCAGGTGCGGCACACTGGTATGCGTATCGTGCAATAGATTGCTATCATGATGGGAGGCCCTGTGCTGTCGCATCCTCGCAATTTCATCGATTGCGTCGCACATGGGCTCCAGGACGAGCAACAGAAGGTCAGAACAATGAACGCCTTGGGTCTTGCAGCGTTGGCTGAGGCAGCTGCGCTTTATATTTTATAGAATCGTTTGACAATGTCCTTAAGCCACTGTGGGTCAGTATCAGCCTGCATTGTGGCAAGAGTATGGCTGTATTCCTGAAAGCCATCAGTTTTATCTTGCTCCTGATGGACTATGAACATTTTGCTTACTACGTCAAGGAGGTGATCATCATCCTCATCCGTGAGTTCCAAACGTCAGGCGAGGAGACGAAGAAGATCGTCTTGAAGGTTTTCCAGCAATGCGTTGCCACCGAAGGTGCATAGTACATCAAGCAGGACGTTCTGCACGAATTCTTCAAGGTATTCTGGGTCCATCGCATGGCTCTCGACCTCAGGAATTACAGACGGGTCGTAGAGACGACTGTCGAGTTGGCTGAGAATGCTGGTATTGCGGGGATTTTGGTAGGATTGTCAATGACCTCATGGACGAGGCCGAGCCGTATCGCAAGATGGTCATGGAGACAATTGCGAAGGTCTCGGTGCATCCAACATTAATGAACGACTGGAGGTTCGGCTCGTCGATGGCACCATCAATGCCTTCGAAGAGCAGACGACGGAGGATCAAGTCATGCTGGATGGGTTTGGTACGGTCATCAACGCACTGGGTAAGCTCCATATCGCAACGTTTCATGCAAAATTGGTGCTGACTTTGTACTTCTCAGGTATTCGTGTGAAGCCAGATTTGACACAGATCGTGTCTACCATCCTCTGGCGTCTCAACAAGAAGATCGTCAAGGTGCGTCAGCAAGTAGCGGACTTCACCACACGTCTGGCTGCTGTCATCAAGCAATGCGGCGAAGATCAGCTTCTGAGCAAACCCGGTCTCGTTCTTTTCGAGGATTTTGGTGAATATCCCGATACCTTGGGTAGTATCATTGCCACCGAGGATGCTTTCGCCAACGTTGTCGGTATGACGTAATGAATCCACCTGTGAAGGATCTCCGTGGGCGCCCACTTCTGTCTATGCAAGTGCTTAGTGCTAATATCATTGTGCGTAGTACCCGTATGACGCCGATTCTCCGTAATAGACACGAGAAGTGCAGGAGGCCACGATCAACCTCATCGTTCGCATTGGTATGCCCGTCTCCCACCATTCACCGATAATATGCAAATATCACTCAATCCAGCCAGCCACGGCGCCGAGTTCGCGCCAGCGTGAGCATTGATGCGTATCTGCTTCGAGTTTCTGGATCTACTGAAGGCGCACAAGAAGGGCATTCGTCGTGCGGCAGTCGATTCTTTTGGTTACATTGCCAAGAGTTTTGGTCCTCAAGACGTATTACAAGTATTGCCTACAAACCTATGTGTCCAGGAGCGACAGAGTCCTGTCTGCAGTACGATTGCAATCGCTATTATAGCAGAGACCTGCGGTCTTAAATTCACATGCTTCTCACATGCATTTGTTCACTAAACAGAAACTTCCCAGCTTTCACATGTGTCCTCCTATCCTCAACAAGTATTGCACTGCCGAACTGAATGTCCGGATTGGATATCTGAAGGCGCTCTCATTCGCATTCTAATGCGTCAGTCCACAGTCGGCGTACTAACTCTGTCGTCACGATGTTCGAGGATGCTCTCACGGACTACGACCTTGTACACCGACAGACCGCAAGCACGATTGACAAGCATCTGGCCATTGGCGTGGCCGGCCTCGGCTGCGAGGATTCCATGCTGCACTTGATGAACCTCGTGTGGCCTGATTGCTTCGAGACGTCACTAGACGTGATGCTGTGATGGAAGCCATGCGGGTGACTCTCGGCCCAGGTATCCTGTTGAGCTATGTCTTGCAAGGCTTGTTCCATCCAGCGAGGAACGTTCGCGAGGTACGTCACCTGCTGTCTATTGTAGAGCTTAGCCACTAATCAAGATGCTAAACAGGTGTACTGGCATATTTACAATTCGCTATACCTGGACGCTGCTGATGCTTTGGTACCATTCTATCCAGACTTGCCTCGGAGAGCTGAGTGAAGGACAGAACGTGTGTGACTGTCATCCACTCCAGGTGTTCATCTAGATAATGATCACCTGTCGCTGTGTCGTTTAATGTGTATGTATATGGTGTGAGTCTGCTCATATTTGAAACTAGGTTTAGTCTGAATGGTCTCTTCGTCTGTCGTTCTTCCTGCTTCGATTGCCGAGTGAATCACAGTTTCATCGGCAGCAGCGTCAAGATCGGCAACTGCAACGGCGCGACGCTGATCATACCATGCTTTCTGCGCGCCGACATCTGAATGCAAGGTTTTCTCTCAAATCGGCTTAGACACAAAACCTCCTTTTATGTTAAATCCCATTTGTATTGGCTTGTGCAAGCAGAAAGGCGAACGAAAAAAGCCATGAAGTCGGGGACAAATCTAAAATGAGGAGGTCCTGGGCCTTTCTCCCACTTATATCCTTGTTTGATCCCAACAAGCGGAAACAAGCGGAAACAAGCCTATGCAAGCGGATATGAGTTTCCATGGTGTACAAGTCTTTTATGGTGCGCCTTTCCCAGATTTCAGTCGTCCGAGCCGTCCTATCGTGATTCATACTAATTTTGCATGAAATGAGTCGTGATATGGACAGCGGTGCGTCACCTTTGAACGGTGCCTTCCTTTCTCATGCGATGTCCTTACAGAACACAGACGCAGGGCGTCGTGCTTATCACGAATTGTTACATTCTATTGACGACTATTTCAGGATGTGTCTGCTGTCTCGCTAGAAAGTAAGCCTCAAGTATGGTACACCTTCTCCCTACGGAACCTTCTTGGACCTATGGATACACTGAATGGGAGCTCTGCATACTGCACTGTGAAGTTAAGAGCCCCGCGAGCGGTCCGTTTCATTTTCCATGATGAACGGTCCCGCGCACTTACATTAGGCAGAACGGCCGTGTTACTGCGCAAGTTGAACCAGGTACGAGTGTTACAAATTCTGCAGAATTTTCATAAAACGTTCCACATCGAAATTGGGTCAGGTGTGATTATAACATCATCTGAGCAAATCTTCGAGCGCATTTCTCCTTCTGTCCATTGAATAACGAGATCTGTTGAATCCTGCAAAGCCTCTGAGGGCTGGTATAGGTGTGTGCCCGTCCAATTCAAGCATAGCGAGAGTTCGCTGTATTTTCAGACCCCAAGAATCAAGGCACATGCGAGGCAACTAATGGAAATTGTGGAGTGAAGGCGGTGCATGCCATTAGGCAAGAATTGGGTGTCGTTGGATTGTAAAACGCGACAATAGCATCTCGACGGACAGAAGCGTTCTCGGCGCAATACTTCTTGTATAACTGCGAGAGATCTCGGCCCCAGGCACAGCTCACGTAGTCATGGACACCTCAACCTCTCAGAGTCGCACATTATCTCGTTCTGTGTGCAGAAGTCTCTTACGGCGTGCATGCGGTGGCTTTTGCCATACGCATTTGGAACGTGCCGGAGCACCGGTGCATATTCGGGAACTTGCTGATCAATCCCGTCATGATATTCAACGTCGTGATTACTCTGTTTGTCGTCGGGACGATCGACCTTGCAATTAATATGTATCGTAACGTTCTCGCCTTCGCTCTGTACAGGGCCTGACGGTGCCATCGGGAACAGATTTCAACCTCACTCTGCCGCAGTGTCTGGACCTGTGCAGCATGCTCCTAGATGCTGCTCTAATATGTAGAAGCTAGCTGGATTTTTTCTATGCGGGGGCGGATACTTTGACGTATTTTGTGCATTATAACATGATAGATTCGTCGCTCTTGGGTTGTCCACCAGCGAAAACGGCTAGTCAAGACTCAAGCTGCAGTACCGATTACGATCTGATTGGGAGCATTCCCTATGCCACATCCGCGAGCTTCTTTTTCATGGGTACTCGGAACGAGAAGATGGGCACTCATGCTCGCGAAGTTCGACCCTTCCTCATTACGTTCATTGTTCTCATAGACGTGAAAAGTACGGTGACGACCGGTGAGTCCACCTGATTTTTAACCTTCAGTTATGACGCGTACTTGATCTTGAGATCACTTGTTGATCGCATCTGGTCGTCTCGATGCTTGTCTAGCACCTCATCAGATGGCGGCAGAGGTCGCATTCAGCCGTGAAAAGCCATCAGAATCATTGTCGAATCCGCGTCTCCGTACGAGGCTACCGGGCTGTTGACTCGGAATAGTGTGCATTGTGGTCTATGCCGCAGCTTCTTCCCGAAAGAAGGTAGTATCAGATCATCACGCAGAGTCTGAGAGGATCAACTTTCACGACATGAACCCTTCCCATCCCGTAGCAGATGATTTGCAAATTAATTGAACCTAGACGGTGACCTCTTGTACCTCGAAAAAGTTGTACAACATATTCAATAAACATGGCTTACGGTGTTCCAAGGTGAGTATTTAACCTTCAATCTTTCAAATGTGGTCAGCAAAATGCTGTTTCAATAGAGGGCATCATTTAGGATTAAATTACCTCACTATCTCAGGCCATGCGTAGAGATCGTTCCAATGTCTGCGGTGAAATGACCAAATTCGTGGATGCATCCAGGTCGCGGTCATGTGACCCATTTCTCGCGCAGGACATGCTTTGTCTCAGCGACCTAGCGAAACCACAGTCCGCACAACAGCCGACCAGCTCTTTGTCCAAGTTGGCGCAGCCCAAGCAGACTGATACGCCACTGGTCATGAACACCTCCGAGCCTCCGCGCCTCAAGCCCACTCTGGACGACTTCCACATCCACCTCGCGGAATATGCGCGCAGCATACGGAACGAGCCTTTCTGCTTCGGATCTTCTCCTCCTCAGCGCCGCGTTATGCCAGCGAGGAGAAGTGTCCCACCATACAGATTGAAATGTACCGGTCGTTGGCATGAACCTGGAGAGATGGAGCGCAAGATCTTGGGCCCCGGCGGGCTCCCGCCATTGCCTATGCCAACGCCTATGCCTGTGTTCAACCCGCCATGAGAGCGGCACACGTTGTGCACCTCTTACCCTGATGTTAGTGATGAACTTCTGCGATTGCAGCATGAACTAATGTGGAGCGGATCATACGGGTATGCATCGAGTACAAGCTATTCTAGATCATTCTCCACTGGTCGTGATTGGGTCGAACCCTCAATACCTTTGAGCTCGTCTATAGACGACCAGCCTCCTCCTGCCCGCTCTGTTGATCAATCACAACAACCTGCACCCACAAAGGTAGATGACGAATACGGCCAAGAAGCGCGTTTAGAGGCCGAACCCTCCCCTCCCCCCAAGCCCCGTATCAGCCGCTCTCGCAGCAACTCGCTCGAGATGGACGAGAGAACCACAGCGTTGGCGTCATCGCCCGAGCTGATGAGAATACTAGCCGAGATGACACCGGAGAGTACGGGCTTCGCCGAGGAGAAGCCATCCGGCTACGATGATGAGGACGAGGATGAGGGGGAAGAAGAAAAGCCTTGGCGTGCACAGGAGCGAGAACGCCAGCGTCAGCGCCGTCGCGCACAGTGCGAGCGCCAGAAGGCTGCGGTGCGCAGGCGCAAGTGGCGCGAGAGCCTGACGTGTGGGCTCGCCGAGGTGGCGAGCGAGACCGCCAGAGAGGCGGCTACGATCGCGCTGGACGCGGCGTTCGCTGGAGCAGGCCACGTCCCCGGGCTGGCGGTGCGGGCGGCGAGTCTGGGGATGGTGGGCGCGGGATATGTGGTGGACGTGACATTCCGTTCGGCGGTTGTGGGCTTGGGCTACTTGGGGTATGTGCTTGGTGTGGTGATCGATGTGGTGAGTAGGGGAGCGAAGGCCCTGTCTGACCTATGCGCGTGATGGTTGGCTCGCTGGCCAGACTGCTGAGATGGCTCTTGCTGATGGTAGTTGCTGGAGGTTGGTGAGTTTCGTGATTTCCGGACTTGACAAGCTATTGAGAACATAGCGCTGATCATTGGCTTGATCTGACAGACATTGGAGCATCATCTTTCCTTCATCAAATAATTTACCGAAACAGTCATCGGCGTTGACGAAAAACAGCTGCTCGTCTTCTACTTGTGTTGCGTCCGTCTCGCCATGTGTGCATGCCTTGACACTGAAGCTGGCTTCAACGTTTTGTCGACAATACTACGGCCCTGGTCCAACAAGACCTCTATCCCGTTGGGTGCCTCATCATGGATTCAAACAACACCAAGCTCATCATCGAATTTGTGGAGCTATTATTTCACTGTATGTTTTTTATGCTCTCAGGCCTCTTATCGTATACCTCTCTGCCTTCTTTCTCTTGTCCTGTCTCTGATACTATCCGGAGTTTTTTTTGGATTGCGAAATCACGTACATATTGTATTATAATCATCATAGGTAGGACCTGGTAGCATACTATCCCAAAGTCATTTCGTCTCGAATCTGCGTGACCATGTACAATACCAATACATCGTAACCTTTTCCGGCTGATTGTGCGCAGATGTTGGGATTAGATTCCCTAAAATAACATATCCTTGTGCTTGGCGGTTGTCCTATGTCGACGTCCTTGCCGCGCATCATTGTTCATCCGGTCAGTCTTTTGTCTCTCACTACTGTAAACTATACTCACCCGCCGCCTCCATTCGCCGTGCCACACAATATGAGCTTTTGATACCCGGCCGATTGGCATCTCCAACAGAGCGCCGAGTCGCTAGGGACAGGTTCGAGACGACGCCACCTTCAGAGCTCGAAAGCCTTTTTTAAAAAACATTTTAATTGCTTGTCTTGACATTTCTTGTTTGCGACCCTCTCACCTTCGTCGTCAATAGAAAAGCGATGTTGTTCCACGTCGGCTTGATATCTACCTGTCTGGTGACGTTCGATACAAGCACCATGGTAGCGGTCGAAGGATCATCGATCATCCCTGAAGGACCCGACTTCTTTTTTATCTCCATGTTCATTGTCTGCGAGGGCGGAGCCCTATGATAGATAGTACGTAATAATGCTACGCATTAATGGCACTGAGCGATGAAGTCAGTACTATACATCAACCGCCGCGCTGAAGTGCGAAGTTCTGGAAGTGAGTAGTAAATTACTAAGGCCGTAAGGTGAAGCGCGAAGCACTCTCCAGGCAACCAGGCTTGACGGCACAGCCCTGAGCCTGACTCTCCATACATTCGGAGATCCCTGATAGTTATTGTCTGCATCAGCTTGCCCGGCTTGATCATTGGCTGTAATGGCCTGCTTACCACGTCTCGGGACCCTTTTCAAGCGCAATGACAAGAGCGCCCGCATTGAGGACAACGTACGGCAGGTGCACGGTTTGGATTCAGGAAGTCCTCTCTCGGTTCCAATGGATCGTCGTTCCAAGAAATGAGATATTTGATGATGGTCAGACTTGTAAAATTTGTGCTCCAACCGCCCCAATCACATAGCTTGCGCAGACTCCATCGTCGCTCGCTTGCAAGGTATTGACATCCGCCTCATCGGAAGGAATGAGTTCCATATGGGTTGGGGTCAATTCCGATATCCAGCAGGTTGTTTCGGAACATCTCCAGGAAGTCCTCCGCTCTCTATTCTTCCATTTTCATGCTACCATCCCACTGTGTACAATTTATATGCTCACCAAGGGGGCATTCTCATCACTAACGCGATCTCCTGACGCTATTCACCGGAAAACGTATCCATATTGCAGCCGTCTACCATTGACGAAGTACCATTCCGCAAATGCTCGGACTGGGCACAGGTGGGCTTCGGAAGGATGGAGGAGATGTAGGTAAAATGGCTTGATACCTATGTCGAAGCATTCAGGATTGCCCAAATGATCGGACGAATTACAACTTACAACCATTCTGATGAGTCTTGCGAAAAGGCAAGGTAATTTTCAGACACGTAGGTGACACAAGCTCAAACTCGTGAATTTGTATCTGAAGAACCTCGTCAAAGCGGAGTAGACACCAGAATGCAATTGTATAAGCACAATGCAAGAGGCGTCGAGCACGTCCACCTCCCCAATGGTGTATGTTCTGATTGTCACGGCTTCCAGGTTCATATAGCTTGATATCCCAATTGTCCGGTCGATGGTTGTAAATCCACATTGCTTTGAGTAGATCAGCGGTAATTGCTCGCGAGCTCATTGCGGTTTCTCCATTTCGCACCTATACCATTCGTTAGCTCTGACACGTAGAAAAACTCTAGCTGCACCTTTCGTCGCTTTAATGACACCATGTAGCGGGAGACTTGTGTCGACACCGAGGGGTTCCCTCGCCAACCAGCCCAACTTTCGCTCTGGGTCCAAGCATGTATGCCTCAGCTTTTGGATCTACCAAACCCATAGGTTATTGCCGCCCTCATCTTCATTGCCTGGCTATAGGATGCCCTATATTCTCGAGGAGGATTCGTTGTCCCATCTAGGCGGAGCTCGTCGCATCTACCGAAGCAGTTCGAGATTGTCCATCGAAAGTGATGAAAAGTGCTCTCACTCGCTCATGATCCAAGCAGATATGTACTCTGGCATATTATCCGCTACCACTGCACCGAAAACGTCATGGTCGGGCGCGACATAACCCTGCACTTTCAGCCAAATCTCGAAAGCATTCATCAAGCTAAAATGTTCGGTGAGACCTTAGACACTGCAATCGCTATGTGATCATACCGCTCACCGTCGGTAGTCCTGATCCGTGGCATCGGTGACAACCTTGGAAGCCTTCTCCAGGACCTTCTCTAGAGTAGGTGTCCCGGAACCCAGCTGATCTTGGACGGATAGTATGTCATCGACGCGAAGCTGATCCCAAGCGTCATTGGCATCCCTCTCTCCGTCGATCTCGTCTTCGACCTCTATTGCGTCGATATGCTCCTGTAACGCAAGAGTGAGTCCAGGACACGCAAAGGCCGGCATTGTGCAGTAGTGAATATGTCAGTGTGAGGGAGACTCAGGGAGTGCATTGTAGCTCGAGCTGCATAAGCTCCCCCATTCGGCCCGGAACATTCTGCGACAGGAGAAGAGGCATGAACGATGCAAATACCGTGACTGATTCCGACAGATTTGTCATGGCCGCAAAAATGTCTTGGCAATTGCTGTCTAACCTAGAAGCGACAGTGTCTTTGTGCGAGCATGCAGGATAAATGAATGCGCGATTCGGGCCCTCACTTTAGCCTTGATCGCACTGTTGATGATGGCAAGATTGAAGGTCAGAACAGACCGCGGTCTGAGCGGCCGGATGAAGTATACTTCTAAATCATCTGCCTTTTTGCGCGGCTCCTCAGGATATACCATCCACGATGTCTGTGAGATAAAATATAAAACGTTACCAGTGATGATGCACAACAATCAGTGACTGATCCGTTTCCTTGCGCGAGTTGTGAGCTGGAACCCCTCTGCAGCACTAGCTGAGCTTTCTATGTGTGGGCGGACCGTTTGTTTGCTCACCAGCAGAAAAGCAAACGAATCGATCAGTGGCGCGCCAACTGCATGTTGGGACTGGTTCGGGAGATACTGAGCATGCGCCACGGTGCGACCCTTTCTGGATCGCACGCAACTTTACTTCTGGATCCGCAGTATCCGTTGCTAGTGTGTCATACGTTGCGACGTCACCCTTCCCGTCGTAAACTCTACATGGAAACGAGAATCAATTCATTGACCTCGTCGTTGAAGGCAGCTCCGAAGCTACAGATGCCACGTGGAATCTCTCACCGTCTCATGGAAACAGCTGCCATCTCATGGAAACAGTCACCAACATCGCTTCATCGCTCCGCGCTCAACGTCAATGTTCAACCCTACCCGTTGTTGCTCCGCTTGGCGCATGAAGATTCCGATCGACTCAAGAGTCAAGACGGGACGTGTGACGTGACGACGTCTGACAGCAACGTTTCAACTCACAGCCGACGCTTCAGAGCTATTCTAGTTGAGAGATATCCTAACCTTTTCACACACAGAATGTGTGCTATTCAGAGAACCTGAGATCTACGCTTGTCCAAAATCTTCCCATGCGTAAGCATCGCCAAATTCTAAACACGCACTTCAACTTAGCGACTAACGTGATATCCACGCCGTACATAGGGTCGACTTGGCTCTCCAGGCACAAATTGGTTCAGACTTATCAGATGGCAGGGTACTACAGGGAATCAGCAGATGACTCGATGTCAGACAGGATTCGAATCGCGTGCATATGAGGAAATGAAATTGTACGTTGCTATAGCTGCTGCCGTGAGAGATCGCCGATGGGTATAAACTTTACCATAACTGATCGATGCCGATCGTCGCAATCAGTCATTCGGAATCCAGAACACAGGAGGCGCAAGTTGCGCGTGCTTGTGTAATAGGACAATCCTCGAGAACGGATAATTTTGAGGGAAACCGCATCCTAATTTCTTCTATGCTACAGGTGTCTCCGAGTATTTACAATATGGTAGATCTACAAGATCAACAATGAAGTGATTCTATTCGGAACGATACTCCGCGCACACGTTTCTTTGCAAAAAAGCTAAAGACCACCCGCCATGAAAAGAGTACTGGAAAGTTCAACCACAGAAACTACACGGCGATTGCTCTTGCATGATATGTCCATACAATCGATTGCATGAAGGTACGCGTATTATCTGGGCATACCAGACCGTCAGAACCCCTCACTGATGAGCCATATCTATGAGCCGAGGCAAATATTCTCGTTGAGTGCTGGCACGGGGAGACCGCAAGATATGTTGTTTAGCCGAAAGTCTATTCGCTTTTGATCTCTCTAGCCTGCTAGCCTGCGGCGTTTTCTGTCACTTTGTCCTTTCTACCGCTATTTAATGGGCTGTCATCACGCCTCTCGATGCTTGTGACATCTTCTTCTCTGTTTGCTCCTTTGATCCAGCAAGAATATCGCAGAATGACTTGCGAGCAACCTTACACAAAGCAGGAGTTGTGAGTTTGACGAAATACTCAAGCAATTTGTTAATAATGAGACGACAGGCTCTCCATGTCGAAAGATGAGATACAAGCCATCATCGAGAACAACATACATTTATGGCCCGCAAACAAGAAATACAAGCCTCGTCGAGATACGACGAAGCGTGTCATGATCAATGTGATCCTCAATCTAGCTAACGGCTTCCGGAAAGGTCAAGATCGCAGCGCCACTGTTGGCGCGAGTGGTGAAAACCTGCCCAAAGATTCAAACGAAAGTGATGTCGAAGATAGCGACGGATTGGAGGACGTACCAAATGCGTCATACGTACCACCAGAAACGACTTTCGGATGTAGTCCACATCCGGTTGAACAGGGTGAGTGGCTGGAGAGGCAGGCTCCGAGACATCATGACCCACTCTCGAATCCCATTCCCATTCTGATGCAAGCAGATTCTTCGAAAGGTGACAATGTTCTTGATATCCTGCCTCGTGAACCTCAGGCTCACAGAGAGGTAGAGCCTATCAATGACGTTCCGTGGACTAATCAAGGTTTGTGATTGGCAGATTGAAACTCCTCGCGAGCTAACAGACCCCTCAGGAGGCTTCGAAGACGCGCAACAAGCGCATTTCAGAGACACTGAGCCAGCAATGACTAATAGTGTTGCATACGCGCCTCAGAACTGGCATTCCCATGATGGATTATGGAGTACAGACCGCTCTTCCATTCGCCATGCAGAAGGTGAGAATCAATACATACCGAACTCAAGAGTCGCTGAAGTCACTTGATGCCATGCCTCAGATCAGCTGAAACTCCATTCAAATATCACTAATGAATTCGGTGCCGAGAGTGGCCAGCGATCCCTCGCTCCCGCACATGAAATACGGCAGGTGCGGAGAATTCTGTGCTCACCATGTCATTTAAGGATGTCTCTCAATGCGCATTACTACAGGCGGTCGATATCAGGATTATAGATCATCGAGAGCCTGATATTCCGACAATGCAGAGCACACTCTATCTCCGATGTTTCGTCAAAGGACTATCTGAGTACATTGAGGCGGAAGACCTCGTCGAGACACTCCAGAACTCACCATGTTCCATTGAAGGTATAGTGTCGGTCTACCCTTACCTGCCAGACCAAGACCGACCCAGGCACTAGGAAACGCTCGTCTCGCCATGCTGTCCGACGGCGATTTGGAGCCATTCGTGAAGCTTTCTGGGCTGGACGTTGGAGTCAATCGGCTGTGTTCTCGTAACGCCTTACCTCTCTCATTTGGAAGGCCGTTGGAATTGCACGTGCTCAAGGTCAATATACGCCACATCAGCATACGCATTATCACTAATAGACATAGGCATTTAGTTGTTGAAAATGGACCATGTTGGCGGCGAAACCCTCGCTCTATCGGGAGAACAATTCGTCAGGCCGTCTAGCAAGCGAAAGCTCTCCTCGGAGTTCGCGCCGAGAGAATCTAAGCGTGTTCGACAGGAGTGGGCAGAAGACAGGCATACAGCGCGAGCCGATATGACAACCTTCTTGGAAGAAGCAGCCGCCGTATTCCAGCATATTAAAAATGTCAGCACTGCGGCCTCCGACACAGTTTTTTTGGAAAGCTGGCAGTCCTTCGCTACCACAAAAGGAGGCAAAGATTTATCCGATGCTGATATTGTTAAGGCGTACCAGTTCGCATTCGATTTCGTACAGAGATGGGTTGGGCAGGCTATTTGGATCAAAGTGAGCCAATATCCTTTATGGTTCGTGCCCCATCTGAAATTTCACTTTAACCTAGCGAGATGGCAGAATGTACATGATGCAGATCAAGAAGAAGCACTTGCATACAGTGCTTGATAGGGACAGCAGCTGGTTTACACCTGCGAACAAGGTTGTTGCTGCATTGAACGAAATTGGACCTCACTCTGCACACCCTGATGAGAAGGTAGTAGAGAGAGTCACGAACGATGAACGCGGGCGGGGGCAGGATCAGCTGGTTCGTTTCCTAGAAGAGCGACTAGAATTGCACATGTGTTCTCAAAACCTGAATGTACCCGTATACTTGGTATGACTTTTACTTTTGTAGCGTATCCTGCTATTTTGCAGACGCACGTTTCGCCGCCACGAAGCCCGCATGTGACAATGGAAATCCTGCCTACAATGCGGGTCGGAGATAAATCCATCAGGTACAGCCGCGAGTAGGCTGCGAACGTAATGAATGGCTCCATTCATTATTTCTGACGCTGTCTTAGCTTTCGGTCCAATTCTGTGATGACATGTGGCACGCACAATCTATTGCATCCTGCCACTGTCATCGTCATTATTGATGCTTGCGCCTATAGAGTCGTTGCCTCCAGAGCTATATACTTACATTTTATCGCACATACCATCGGAAGATCTCCAGCAAACTGTTCTCGCTCTCCTTCGCGCTGCCGCACGCTCGTCTATACCGATATATCATTATTTGAACGCATACGGCTGAGCCATGGCGATTAGGTCATCCAACTGTATCGCCGATTGCGAAAGAACCCTGAAGACGCTGCTTGGGTCCGACGTTTCTCCTGGAGCGCTGGACGGTTGATGCAAACGTCGTGGTGCACCTGCTCGCGCTCTTGGCGAAATTGCGAGAGCTGATCTTGTTCATTGGAGGTTCAGGCCATAATAAGTCTATCTGCAGGTTGTGGCACTCAAGAATGTTGACTTCCGTATCATAGCGTGCAAGAAGCAATTTATTATCAATTCCTCAAGGTATATGAGAGAGATATGCTCGGTGCATACTGTTCTTCTGACATATCCTGCCAGGAGCATACTTTGATTCTACATTGCTCGCGTTCTCGTGTTAGCCTGCCGGAGAACTACCTATGTTTTCCATTGTATAAAAGCCGATGGATCCATCCATTGCGCCCACACAGTTTGCACAACCTCTTATGTTGTTCCGCTTGAATCCTCTCTCCACTCTCGCCCTTTCTCCGCTTCTTGACAATCTTCGTCATTTCGAGCCACACTCGGAAATGACGAAGATTCTCAAGAAGCGGAGTTACGAGAAACATACCAGTGATGACATGAGGAGAGAACCGGTCGACACTCAAACCATGAAGTGAATATTGACACTCTTCACATGGCAATTAGCGTCTTGACACGTACATCTGATAGACTGCATAGTGCGAGAGAATGAGCTTCCATTTCAAGTTATCTTATCAATCGCGACTTACGCAAATTAGTCGGGTTTTCCAAAGGATTGCTACCACTCCAGCCGCTCAAGACATGGCCTAGAATCCAGAATACATGAACGTTAGAACACATTCTGAAACAGTTCGAGCCGTTACATGCCTCGATCACCAGCATCCTGCAGCTCGTCGGTCAAGAACCTGAGCATGCCGGAGTTGTCGGACGACGCAAGAATGTGAGAACACACGCCCGTACCCTGTACGCGGGAGAATGATGAGCACGCAAGGCCAACGGAGCTTCTGAACTCCCGCTCACACATATCGGTGTTAAGAGTGACAATCCTAAGCCCATCACTACGCTGCACTGAATAAGCCGAGTAATGCGAGCGAGCTTGTTGTGCGGTCGTCTCCGAGATCCACCCTTCCAGCCCCCACAAAGCGGCAAGGTGATCATAATCCCTAGACGTTCATCCCGTGCAACAATGGAAGAACATCACGATTGGACATGTGAGGTAAACGAAACAGTTGAATTGGCCTTCCAGTTCTTCCTCGATGTTGTAACGGGAGGACTGCGCTCTGTGACTGAAGCTCTCAGCACTTTTGCCGTGCATAAAGTACCGGCACATACTCATTATATGAATCATGATTACCCAGAACAGCATAGACGGGCCAGAGTTGATCTGTCGTTTCAAGATGATTTTACAGGGCCAAGAGTCGAATATGAGAGAACGTCGTGACCTCTGAGGAAGAAGAACTCCAAGATATCTCAGTATACACAGTGTATTACTAGCAGTCAATTGTTAGCCACAGACATCGTTCATCACACATTTCAGGCTTACCTGGACAGCTCGTGTTCGTCGTCATGCGAGACCAGCTCGTCAGTGTAGATCGTGAAATTGAATCCATTCTCCTGCGTTCCAGTCGGCACAGGAACAGCTTGAAGAGCAGCCAAAGTCAAGTTATATGGTGTATCACTAGGTGTATGATAAGCAGAAATTCGCCTCGACATGCAGGCAACCCTACCAATAGTAGGCATCATTTCGTGTAGCGGGCTGGGTCGTCACATTGGGACTGTATTCGTTGTAGCTCGACGGACGACAGCACAAGTACACTGTACAATTCGCTTCGTCGCCAATCGTGTAACCTGATTGCACATCAGTGTCATAAATGAATATGGTAAAGGGGGCCCCATGGACGAGGGTCAATGTGCAGGTCGGACATGTGCATCTGCACCGTGGGCGTGTTAGGAAACCATGCCGAGATATGGAGACTGTCACTGGTTGAACATAAAGCCACCACGTCAGCGGCAGCTGATTAGAGTTTCTGCTGCTTTGTAGAAGGACGAGGTGGGGAGTTTCTGCGCTTCCTGCATCGGTGGAGTTCTGAGCATCGGCCGTGCTCGAATCCGTCCTTTTCTCGCAGGCACCATCGGTATCGGCGCGTAACATCTGGGGCCTCCACGAGCAAACGTCGGTGGATGCGTGTTCTTGAGATCCGACTCGGTGTGTGTGTATGTTCGGAGCAATACGTGCCGGCAAATGAACATAAAGTCAACTGCGGACTGTGTCAGCTCAGTATGCGCATTTGGCCAGCGAAAGCGACACTCACCGCATGCCGCGGTGCTAGTGCATTGCTGACCACTCTGAATGCGACGCTGGGGCTGTAATGGACTCTCTGCGACGGAGCTTCGGTTAGCAAGATCTTCGAGAACGACCAACCTACGGTGCAGATTCCGGCGGATATGTGCCGGCGGATTCCGCCGGATTTCTGCCTCGGAAGTAAGGTGGCTCACCGGCAATTTCTCGTAACCTACATATGTTTTGGAATGTCTAGCACGAAATTTTGTAACAAGGTCACTCACCAGCAATCTTTGGTGATGTAGATACATTTCTGAATTGCTAGCATGAAATCCTGGTAGGTCACTGGCAATTTCTGCTAAACTAGATATGCTGTAGCATGAAATCCTGGTAGTAAGGTAGCTCAACTGCAATTTCTGGTGACCTAAACATGTTTTTATATTTCTACCATGAATGCCTTGTAGCTCACTGGCAATTTCTGGCAACTTAAGACACATTTTCGAATTTTTAGCATGAATTCTCAGCACCAAAGTAGCTTAACAACAAACATAGACATGTTTTTGAATTTTTGATAAATCTGACAGATTGCTGGATTTGTACAGTGAAATCCATTAATGTTACCAGAAATTGCTGGTGGGCTACCTTGCTACTAGGATTTCATGTCTAGGTTACAAAAATTTACCATTAAGCCACCTTGCTTAGTGAGTTTCATGGTAGAAACCCGTCAACAGCAGATTGCAGTCCATAGGCATGTTGAAGAAGTACTGTGCATTATTGATCCTGCTTCTCAAAAGATGGCCTAGGTTACCTGCAATTGCTGGCAGGCTATAAGAATTTCATGGTAGAAAGACTGCCTAGGTTACCTGCAATTGCTGGTGAGCTACAAGGATTTCAGGAAAGAAATTCAAAAGCATGTCTAGGTCACCAGAAATTGCTGATGAGCTACCTTGAAATTCAAAAATGTATTTAGGTCACCAACAATTGCAGGTGAGCTACCTTACTACCAGGATTTCATGCTGCAGCATATTCAGGCCAGCCAAAATTGGTAGTGAGCTACCAGGATTTCATGCTAGCAATTCAGAAATGTATCTACATCACCAAAGATTGCTGGTGAGTGACCTTGTTACAGGATTTCATGCTAGACATTCCAAAACATATGTAGGTTACGAGAAATTGCCGGTGAGCCACCTTACTTCCGAGGCAGAAATCCGGCAGAATCCGCTGGCAGATTCCGCCGGAATCCGCACCATAGGTCGGACCTTCATAGATCTTCGAGAAAGCGCACAATGTCCGCATCAAAGCATCATGTTCCAGGCCTTCGCTTGACACGTGATGTCCTCTCTACAAGTCGCATGTGGCAGCGAATGAATGCACACCCATTATGCTGCTCACTGCTCACTAGCTAAATCGCACTTTGGAATATTGAGCTGGTTCACGGTCCGCTCTGATTCTACCACTGGTAAAAGAAGACCAAAGATGATGCTCATGCGCTAACTGTGCTATCTCGCACTGGCCACTTCAGAACATGAAAATTTGGCATTCATCAACATTTGTCTCTGCAACCGGTGTCAATGACCTGCCAGGAGTTTTCATCGCTGAGTTGAGACTGGTATTTGCTTACTCCTAAAGCCACGTATTCACATTCAGTGCAGAGAATCATTGCATCTACCAGAAGCCATGCCCTTAACATATGGAAACATTCTCAGCGTCACTGTTTAGTGCTGCTACGTATATCCGTTTCATCAAGCACTCACAGTACGAGGAGCCAGTGGGCAATGTAGAGAAAGCAGTGAGTTGACTATCGGTGGAGCACTTGCAATCCTCACGCCATGTGTCTTAATGAGTCTTCTTGAAGTTGCTCGCTGTAACGGTTTCTAGGAATAACCCATATTTGGAGCATACATATTTAAACTTAGATAATACTTATTACATTTATTTCATTTCATCAAGTCATGTGACAAGGTCGGTCATCGGCCTTATGTAAATACTTCACAAGATTACGTGACTCAGCCATACAGCCATCGGCTCCGACCCCGACCCTGACTAATGCACAGTCAGCATGACTTGGCCCCAGGTCTCTATCTCGAAGGGCTCAGTCAGCGTCAGACGGAGCTCCGTCATGCCGCACTATATATAGGCAGCCAATCAAGTAAATACAAAGACATCGTATGAGGGAAGAGCTAGCCAATAGGTAGCATGGAAGGTACTTATGTAAGTACTATACAGTAGCACTCCCTGCATGTATATAAGACCAGGGTGGACGGAAGACAGACCTCAGTCTTATTCTCCTTCGTCCACCGCAACAGCTACAGGGTAACCCCCTAACCAATACTATCATCCATACATCCTTAGCTTCACTCACCACCAGGCTCCAAGATATAAGCAAGTAAGCATAAGTCCTGACCTACGGGGTGGGCTCATCAGCGAGCTCGTCGCACAAAGCCTACGTGGCTAAGCTAAGTATCCTTTGATGGGTTAGCTTTTTATAGTCTATATCTATTCGTTGTGGCGATCCGTGACATTAGAATCTAATCATTTTCTGCACCCCCGCTAAGTGTCTAACACTAGCGGTCACGTATTTTCAGGGCAAGAAACTTCAGCGGTAGCTCACCGCTTTTTCCACACTATCCATACACCGACTACTACCCACCGTAAGCCGCACACCGCTGTGCCGGTTCAGTCCTCAACTCCACTCACCTACCTCAAGCATAAGGTAGAGGCAAGGGAAGAAGCAGCCAAGCACCGCAAGACCGAACAAGGAGAGATTTGGAGGCCTCGGGACAAGACACCTGAGGAAATTACAGATTTACCATCCTACATCGCCGACGACCTAGCGCACTACAAGCGCAGGTTGTTACCTCATGAGAGAGACCTCGCAATCCAACTCACCCACTGTGCAAGTTCATCTTCAGATGCGCAACACATTGCCGCCAGCGTCGTCGACACCACCAAGGTGGATAAATTCCATCTGCCTTACGACTACACCACTCCACGACCCATCGCACCTCTCCCACGTCGTCCGGGACACCCAGGATGCATTTCCACAGGTCACAAACCCCCGCGACCAACTCCAAAAGTCATCATTAGCCAACCAACGATCGTCGCCCCACAACCGGTGCGACTGTCACGGTTTTATCCGGACATATTCATTTCGACAACATAATTCCTATATAAGGCAATCCTATACCCGGATATAGGCACAACCCTTAGTATTGGTCTATCAATGCGAATACTCGCACAAACAACAAGATGCAGCCACATACCTCCCGGATGGGCCTGCATCTACCAACTGACCAATCGGGGACCCGATCCGAACACCCGGTCACGTGACCAGATAAGGAGCCTAGACCACCAAGGACTATGTACGTCACACCACGGGTGATAGCAATAACCCTATTAGATACCTTCAATAGGACCAACACCATTGGCCACTCAAGAGTGGCACCACAACAGCCGCTCACAGAAGTGGTGCCATGTTATATGATTATCTCATTGGACCGGCAATGGCCATTCGTAGATAATCGTCATGGTCGAGACCAGAACCATTACTGGTTCTGGCATTACGTTCACATGTAGGTACCAGAGGTCTCACAGTAGCACACGTGCCAGGGGTCCTGACTACATGTATATATATGACTTGGATGAACCTGGGGTTCCCCAGTTTCATTCACCTATTATATGAGGCCTAACAGGCCATTATGCACATGCTATAAGCTTCATAAGGCTGAGGGACCCTTTGAGTCCGCTCCTGCTTCATATCACCATGCAACACTGGTCATGGGTCATTGGACACAGGCTACACCTTGTAGCCAGGTCCTTGCCTTTTGGGCAGGGATTGTAAAGTGCCGTGACATTTAAATGAAACTCCCTATCTGCCCTCGACAACGAGCCGACCGCGGAGTGACCTTGGGATCCTATGAGGACCAGGCACATACAGTCAGAGTACTCTATGCGGGACTGACTTTTTGGACCTAGACAATGTCCATCAAAAACTGTCCTATTTTATGCCCAGAGATATTCCGGCGTAGGGCACGCCTTTTTCATCACCACTTCCTCCATTTATTCCCTCGACTCTATCCACCATAAGCCGCTCCCTGCCTTCAAAAGGCACAGCGCAGGATCGCTTCCTTTGCACCTCCATGAGGGCGAACAGCCAGGAAATTACACGACCCAGGGACAAGAAGTCTAAGGGGGGGTAGTACATACCAAATAGCATGTTACTTAGAGCAGTAACATGTTTACTAAAGTCCCAATTACAACACCGACCCCGTGGCTAAGGGGTCAAGACCTATGCCACGAAGCGCGGGAGGGTTGACGCTATCCTGGTTCGAATCCAGCAGGTCGCTGGTTCGAATTCAGACATGGGGAAAATTACCCGGCAGTGGTTAGGCTAACTAACCGCGGGACGACAAGAAGCAAGCGCGCGCTTAAGACAGAAGACCACGGACAATACCGGAAGCACAAAGTCGGGTGCACCCGGTTCCTACACGGACAACACCGAAAAACCCTGGAAAACTGAGTGCGGCCCAAATAGGTGAGCCCCGGAGTGGGCCGACCTCGGAAGCGTCTCAGTGTACTTTTTGGGTTGTCATTACTTTTACAATTCATGGCAGTCTGCGCGATTGTAACACACAACTACACTAGTGCGAAAGGCTATCATATTACCTAATATTTGGATAGCATACATAAATTCACACTTACATTTACCGACATATGCAAGTCCTAAAAAGGCAAATTCTCACGTCCTATAAAGGCAACTTGCATACCATATAAGGCAGTTTCCATTACCGGGAAACACAAAGCCTCGCGCATGGCATTCCTACATCAGGATATGAGACCCCAGCGCACACACATAGCTGGTTTGGGTCAACCACAAATTTTTCTGTCAAGAGAAGATCCTTCCGGCGACCGACAGGCCACCATTCACCAACATGTAATAAATTTGTTGACGGCATCCAAGTGCACGGTAGTCACGTGACTATTAACTGCAGGCAGAAATAAGACCCAACAATTTATACAGTGGAACGAATAACAAGGAAGACTTCAACCAAGAAGGGCAAATAGCACTACTACAGGCAGGGGGAACTATAGCCACTGACAAGTCTCAGAATCACACCAAAAATTGCGCAAATAAACGTGATTTCTGTCAAGAGGTATTCACTTATCATATCAACACTGGCCCGATATAGTGAAAATTTCACTCCCACCCGCCCACCCTTCATTCTGTGCTATTATAATCTTGTTTTCTTGCTCTGCGTCTTCTTCGTAGCTCCGCGCCTGGCACTCGGGACGAGGCCAGCGAAGGGTGGGATAATAGGGGATAGAGCCCCTCGAGGATACAAGTGTGTAAGCGAAGCGAAACACACTAGCGACAAGTGTGCGAAGCAAAGCAAGCACACTAGCGAGGAGTCACCCCGAGGGCAACAGCACCGAGCTTTGGGTGATCCGAAGCGCTACACCCCATCCCCGACACTAAAGGCTAGCGAAGCTAAAGCCTTAAGCGAAGCGCAGCAAAGCGTAACAATTTTTCGCCAAAGTAATGTCACATGGAGCAGACACGAGACTACTGCTACCAGCAAGGGCCTGGTGAGCCCATTGCATCAAGACCATTTTTTGCAATGCGCAAATGGCAACACGACATTTACTATTCACTACAAGACCATAAAAAGAAAAGGCGATACCTTTTTTGGCAACAAGATTACCAAACATGGCAATTTCTCACCATCAGGAAGGCCATGTAACGCATGCATAAGACCTCACAGGCAGCACCACTACAGGAAGTAAGACCCTCTGACCAAGGGCAACCTAATACTTGGCAGCTTTGAGCGCCACCAGGGACCTGGGCATGTCACTAAACTGCGCCACTAGGTGGCTATGATCGCCAATATATGACGTCATTCAAGATCACGATCGATCAAGAAAGTCTATCTCGACTCAATCACAAAGATCGGATCTCGATTATGATCGATCGAGGAAGGCGTCACACTTTCATTTACTTGGGCACATAAATTGGCACACCACGTGATTTATCGCACGCCACACATGCCAAGAGGATTATGTAATAAAAGGCATCTACTGGTCAAGATTCGAACTTGGTACCACACCGCCCCCATGGCGTAGTGGAAGCAGCATGGGGGCCCCAAAGGGCGACCGAACCAGCGACCAAGTTCGACACCTGGGGAAGACCAGGATATTCCAGTACCGGAGAGTACTGAGGGGCCAGGCCGCGGCAGGGCCTTAAATGCCACTTTTTTGCATAAATCAACTTATTGTCCAACGACCTATCGCAAGTCGTTAAACTGCAAGCACAACGACCTAAACAACGTCGTTTAAACTGTTTTGCCTATAAGCCTAATTCTATAAAGGGAGAAGATATAAGGCGACAACGTGTCGAACCATAAGTCAATCACCTATAAAGAATAAGAAGCGTAAAGGTACCAAGGACCTGGATATGTCCACTAAACTGTCAACCCATCTTTGCTACATCCACCACAACGCCACCCAAGCCTACACATAATCTATGCAATAGACATAATCTATGCAATAGAAGATATGGCTCCTCGGGACGACGAGCCTAAGGGGGGGGTGATGTCACGGTTTTATCCGGACATATTCATTTCGACAACATAATTCCTATATAAGGCAATCCTATACCCGGATATAGGCACAACCCTTAGTATTGGT